>NW_015165265.1:61741-66484 GCF_001447785.1 Gekko japonicus | reverse complement strand
GCCACCGCCGCTCCAAAGGGAGGCTCGAGCGGCTTGTAGCCGCCGGGCCTTGCCGGTCCCCGCCCACTCGCCAGCCCACCAGCACAGCCTTCTGTTGCCCTCCCATCCCCCTGTGGTGGCGGCAGCGTCGGCGAGGCAGTTCACAGAGCGTTCCCTGCGCATGCGCAGGGGACACTCTGTTACTTTTTGGGAGATTTAAATATCCCCCATATTTTTTTTACACTTTTCAGATTTTTGTGCACACCTGGGGATCGCCCCAAATGTGCACAAAAATCTCCCCGCCCCCCAGGTGCCCCCGATGTGCGGATTTAGATATCCGCACGCAGGGGGCGCCTTTCACTATTAGTATAAGGATGATGTTAATGTGGAAGCTGGGTTACTCTTTCTGGTCTCCAGGCCTCCAAAGGTGTGAAAGAAAGAGGCTCAGCCAAGAAGCCAGCCCTGCTGGCCAGGTCCAAACCATACCACCAGGGCCATTCTGATAACCTTGGTCACCAGTGGCCCTCTGGGACAGCTGCCTGCTAGGAACGTTCCTCATAAATTAAAGGGCCAATCTGGACCTGAATTGTCATCCCACAGATGTCAGCACAAGAAACAACCTTCTTGACAGAGACGGGGTTATCTGGACGAAAGAACAAGGAACAGAACTGATAAGGGGACAACTGAGCACGCGGCAGACGGGACAAGGACGGACGCTGCATATTGGGTTTGATGTTTCTAATCTGGGTGCCATGTTTGTGATCCCGAGAGCTGCCAGAGAGATTAGTACAGGCAGCCCTCGATCGATTTAGGTCAGGCACATATGTCATTCAGGCAGCGGATGAGCAGGGACGTGTTTTATTTATAACGATGCAGGTGAAGCCGGCAACTGATGGAACAGGCTTTTCACACCTTGCTGGCTCACCTTGGAGCCATCTGCAAGGTTTCACCAACTCGGAAGGCTCATTCTGAATTGGTGCTTTGCAGATTCCACCCCTGGGGAAGCAGTACTGGGAGGGGTCTATGCCTTTCTCACTTTCCCAAGCTTTTTGGCCATGACCCACTCATGTGCTTCCTCTGCAGTTGTCCCACGGCTACAGAATGAGTCCCCCACTAAGGTACAAAAATAAATGCCTCCTATTAATTGGTCATGTATGGCTGCGAGAGTTGAACTATAAGGAAGGCCGAGCGCCGAAGAATAGATGCTTTTGAACTATGGTGCTGGAGAAGACTCTTGAGAGTCCCTTGGACTGCAAGAAGATCAAATCAGTCAATCCTAAAAGAAATCAACCCTGACTGTTCCCTGGAAGGCCAGATAATGAAACTGAAGCTCAAATACTTTGGCCACCGAATGAGAAGGGAGCACCCACTGGAGAAGACCCTGATGCTGGGAAAGATTGAAGGTCAAAGAAGACGGGGACGGCAAAGGAGGAGAGGGTTAGACAGGGTCATAGATGCAACGAACATGAAATTGAGCAAACTTCAGAGGACGGCGGAAGACAGGAAGGCCTGGCGTCGCGGTCCATGGGGTCGCGGAGAGTCGGACTCGACTGTGCAACTGAACAACAACAACTACTACTAATTGGGCTGTAAAAACTGTTTCCTGTCAGGGAGTAGAGTTGCCAATCTCCAGGAGCAATCTGGAAATCTGGAATTACAATTGATTGACAGTCAACAGAGAGATTAGTTCCCCTGGAGCAGGCTCACCAAGCTCCAGGTGGGGCCTGGAGATCTCCCAGAAGCCAGAATTAAAACTGATCTCCAGGCTAAAGGGATCTGTTCCTCTGGAGAAAGCAGCTGCAGAGGACAGACTGTATGGTATGCCATAGATTCTAGGTGAAAGGTTCTACCCTTCATTCCTCCCTTCGCAAGGGCCACCACAAAATCTCCAGAAATTTCCCTGACTGGAGTTGGCAACCCTACCCCAGAGGAAGCTTTAGAGGGTGGGTAGCCATGTTCGTCTGAAGCAGCAGAACAAAGTCTGAGTCCAGTGGCACCTTTAAGATGAACAAAGTTTTATTCTGGGTAGAAGCTTTTGTGTGCAGGCACCCTTCTTCAGCTACCTTGAACGTTCTAGCCAGAGCTGTAACCGGTCCGCCACACAACCTCTTCCCCGTAGCCTCCCTCAACAGTGACCCTGAAGTCACTTTTAACTTATTAAAAAAAAAAACCCATCTCTCCCGCCCATATGCCAACAAAGCATCTGACGCAACGTTCAAACAGCCTGGTCAATTTAAAAATCATCAAAAATTAATTAACAATAACAATTCCATAGAAATAAGAGGCACTAAAAAAGGCCCCTCAGCAGAAGAGCCGGCACTCGCCGATACATAAACGTACCAGCTCTATCCCTTTACCAAAGCATTTCTTTAGCAATATACACTTCCAGTTTTTCCAAAAAGCGACCAAGGTGGGGAGCCACCTAATGTCCCCCATGAGGCCATGACAAAAGGTGGGGGCTGCAGGCTGTGGAAGGTCAGTAGTTCAGCAGTTCAAGACCCGGGTGCCGCAAGACAGAGTGAGCTCCCGTCTCTAGTTCCAGCTCCTGCCAACCTAGCAGTTCGAAAGCAAGAAATTGCAAGTAGATAAATAGGTACCACTTCGGTGGGAAGGTAACAGCGTTCCGTGTGCCTTGGTGTTTAGTCATGCCGGCCACATGACCACGGAAACGTCTTCGGACAGCGCTGGCTCTTTGGCTTTGAAACGGAGATGAGCACCGCAACCCTAGAGTCGGACTCGACTGGCTTTCGAGCAAGGGAACCTTTACCTTTACCTTTACAACCTGAAGCCCTGTTGGCTCATTACAATTTGGGTGAGCCAACGGCACGTCAGGGGAGATGGCGCCATTTGAGCAGCTGCCGTTTTGTGTGACTAGGGCAGCACATGTCGTTTCCATGTGTTTGCAGGACTGGGCCCTGACCCGGATGACCCAAGCTAGCCCAATCTCATCAGATCTCAAAAGTGAAGCAGATTACTATGTAGATGGGAGGCCACCAAGGAATTCCAGGGTTGCTATGCAGAAGGCGGCACTGGCAAACCACAGTCTCTGAAGGTGCGGTCACACTGTCCCTTTGATCGGGATTCGCCGCTGTTTCCTCCCGCATTTAAAGTTTCTGCTTACATGCGCCAATCCGCCTCCCGCATCAAAGCAGGCAATACTTGCGCAATACTCACAGGTTTTCCTGACCCCGGGAAAATCAAGTACTTTCCTGGATCTCGCGCTTTGAATGCGCGATTTCACCTATGTGGACAGCCCTCTTTCGCAATGATTTCGCAATTATTGCAAATAGGGCTGTCTGACCACTCTAATTTTTTTTTTAAAAGCTTCCGGTTTGAGCGCATGGGCATACATGCGTTTAAGAAATCAATTAAAAAAAAAAATCAGTGCTTACAGCATCCTGGTGGAGGCAGGAATGAGAGGTGGGGGCTCCGGCAGCCTGGATGAGGGTGGCAAGCAGGTGGCGGAGACGGCGCCCGAGCAGCACGTTAAAGCGGCCCGCGCCGCTCGCCTTCCTGCTGGGCCTCGACTTCCTTGCTGCCCAGAAGCGCCGGGAGAAGGCACGCCAGGCTGGTGGCAACTGGGCCGATGGCAAGGACGGCCCCGCGGCCACCCAGGAGCAGTTGCTGCCGTCGCCGGATGGGGACGAGGGCGAGGGGGACAGCGAGCAGCCGGTAAGAGGGATGGCTCTTGAGGGGTGGTGTAGACATGCAAAACCGGAACAAAATATTCCCGTTTAAATTAAAGCGGAAACAAGGCGCATTTACAGCACCGTGTGACCTAGCCCTGGGCTTTGCTGTGACTTGATAGCGCTTCATACACACACACACGCATGACTGGAAACCAGTGTTCCCTCTAAGCTGAGTTAGTGTGAGCCAGCTCACAGTTTTCTAGCCTCCAGCTCACACATTTTTTTTTCTTAGCTCAGGAAGGAGGGCTCCAGAGCAAACTAATTTATGCAGTAGCCAGATCTCTAGCTCACAACTTCACAAAGTAGAGTTTTTGCTCACAAGACTCCACAGGTTAGAGGGAACATTGCTGGAGACCCAGATTTTCTGAGGGTTCATGTATACCAAAGGGGATAGAACAAGATGGGTAGCCATGTTAATCTGTCTGTAGCAGTAGAAAAGAGCAAGAGTCCAGTAGCGCCTTAAAAACTAAAAACATTTAAGGCAGGGTCTGAGAAAATTTTGTATACCAGGTTGCACATTCTCCTTCAAAGTGTGGTTGGAGGACCAAGATCTTAATAACGGAACAGGGCTTCAACAAGTATGGAATTTATTTAATTGAGAATATGGAATTGAGCTAAGGCAGATCTGACATCCCTCTAAGATGGCAGAGCAGTCTAGGGGGATGCCAGGCTCCAGGTGGGACTTGGGGATCCCTCAGAATTACAGCCCATCTCTAGACAACAGAGGTCAGTTCCCCTGGAGAAAATGGAGGCTTTGGAAGGTGGACTCTGTGGCACTGTACCCCACTGAGGTCCCTGTCCTCCCCAGGCTCCACTCCCAAAGTCTCCAGGAGTTTCTCAACCTGGAGGTGGCAACTTTATCCCCACCCCCTGGTGGCCAGGGAGGACCTGGCAACCCTAGCAATGAGTCACTGTGTAATGTAGCAGTGCTCATTAAGCACAAAAAGTCCTGATGGGAAGGAGGGGTCCTTCAGATAAGGACACTTTCAGAAATGGATGAGGGATGAGGGAGGAGGGAGGAAGGGAGGAAGGGAGGGAGGGAGGGAGGAGGAGAAGGGGAAGGGGAAGGGGGAGG
>NW_015165265.1:12973-61359 GCF_001447785.1 Gekko japonicus | reverse complement strand
AGGAAGAGGAGGAAGAAGAGGAAGAGGAAGAAGAGGAAGAAGAGGAGGAAGAGGGGGAAGAGGAAGAAGAGGAGGAAGAGGAAGAAGAGGAGGAAGAGGAGGAAGAGGAAGAAGAGGAAGAAGAGGAGGAAGAGGAAGAAGAGGAAGAAGAGGAGGAAGAGGAAGAAGAGGAAGAAGAGGAAGAAGAGGAAGAAGAGGAAGAAGAGGAAGAGGAAGAGGAAGAGGAAGAGGAAGAAGAAGAAGAGGAGGAAGAAGAGGAGGAAGGAGGAAGAGGAAGAAGAGGAGGAAGAGGAGGAAGAGGAGGAAGAGGAGGAAGAGGAGGAAGAGGAGGAAGAGGAGGAAGAGGAGGAAGAGGAGGAAGAGGAGGAAGAGGAGGAAGAGGAGGAAGAGGAGGAAGAGGAGGAAGAGGAGGAAGAGGAGGAAGAGGAGGAAGAGGAGGAAGAGGAGGAAGAGGAGGAAGAGGAGGAAGAGGAGGAAGAGGAGGAAGAGGAGGAAGAGGAGGAAGAGGAGGAAGAGGAGGAAGAGGAGGAAGAGGAGGACGAGGAGGAAGAGGAAGAGGAAGAGGAAGAGGAAGAGGAAGAGGAAGAGGAAGAGGAAGAGGAAGAGGAAGAGGAAGAGGAAGAGGAAGAGGAAGAGGAAGAGGAAGAGGAAGAGGAAGAGGAAGAGGAAGAGGAAGAGGAAGAGGAAGAGGAAGAGGAAGAGGAAGAGGAAGAAGAAGAGGAAGAGGAAGAAGAAGAAGAAGAAGAAGAAGAAGAAGAAGAAGAAGAAGAAGAAGAAGAAGAAGAAGAAGAAGAAGAAGAAGAAGAAGAAGAAGAAGAATCTTATCAGATCAGCCATTGGTCCGCCTACCATCTTGTTTCATTGTCCTCATGTTTCATAGAGAAGCCAACCAGTTGCACTAGAGGGTCAACGAACAGGGCACAGAGGTCAAGGCCTTCTGCCAATATTGCCTCCTAGGGTTTTTGAGCTTTCAGTATGGTGGTTCCCTTTATACACCATGGCTGGTAGCCATTGATGCACTAATCCTCCATGAATCTGCAGTACTACTTCTACAATAAATGAGCATTGTAGGCATGTTTCCTTATGTAAAGTGTGTCTGCTAATTCTGATGGGTGCCTATGATTCAAAATGATGCCTACAAAAAGAGGAGAGACATAATTACGTAGATTGCAAGACCCATGCGTGGTTCCTTCCTGTTGGACCTAGACTTTGCTGAAGTGAGGTTGGCTGGGATCTGTGGAAAAGGCTTTTCAGCCACCTCTCTAGACTGTAGGAGTCTCTCCCACTGGAGGTATTGGTGCCCTCCCAGAGGGCCTTCTGGATTTAGACCTTTCCTTGCCATGATGTCTTTGAAAGATATCTAGGCAGTGCTTCTTGAAGTTCTTCTCACTGTGTTTTTAGATGGTTTTGTGCTGCTGTAATGGTCTTATAGTGCAGTTCTCTGTATTTAGATGCATTATGAGCCACTTTGGGAAAGACTTTCTGAGAAATATGCTAAACAAATTTTAACGAATTATTATCCACAACAGTGCAGGTCCACTGAGGCCTTGGAAGCCCCCCTCCACTGCAGCACCAAAAGGAGAGAGAGAGAGAGAGAGAGAGAGAGAGAGAGAGAGAGAGAGAGAGAGAGAGAGAGAGAGAGAGAGAGAGAGTGAGAGAGTGAGAGAGTGGTGGGTATTATATGTGTAAAACACTCAGTATATATGGGGTTAAATGTTTGTTTGTGTTGTAACAGGAAATCACATGTTTCATGTAGCCTATAATGTTTTAGAACTACAAACCCGGGAAACTTCTCCCTGATCTAGGATTTTCATTGGAAGCAAAGTGTCAAAGTGTTTTAGCATTTTATGGCTTCTCTTCCCGTCTTTGTGTGCTGTTTCTGAAGAAGAAGTACAGAAGCCATTATCTCTCTCTTCTAGTTTTGTCGTTGTAGTGTAAAGATGTAGGGAACTTAGCTCTGTTGTTATTTTCATCCCAGTTACCCTTCCCTATGCTATGCTAGAATGTAGTAAAAACTTTCTATTTTAAATACACATGGACTTTGAGTCTGAATTATTTTACTCTGGTATTGCTAAGCTATTTTATCTCTGCTGAAAACCAAGTTTTATTTTTCTCAAAAAACCCTAACAGAGAGAGAGAGAAGTCATGTTGGGTCAGGCCAATGGCCCATCTAGGCCAACACCCTGCATCACACAATGGCCAAAAAACCCAGGTCCCATCAGGAGGTCCACCAGCAGGGCCAGAACTCCAGAAGCCTCCCCACTAGCACCAAGAATATAGAGCATCAGACAGAGTGTTGCATCTATACCTTGTGGCTAAGAGCCACTAGCGGACCTCTGCTCTGTATGTTTATCCAATCCCCTCATGAAGCTGTCTGTGCTTGTAGCTGCCAACATTTCCTGCAGCAGTGAGAGAGAAAGATTCTCCTTTCAAAGAACAGCTCAACTTGAGCCCAGTATCACTTTATTGAATCAGTATGGTGTAGTTGTTAAGAGCAGTGGACTCTAATCTGGAGAACTGGGTTCGATTCCCAACTCCTCCTCCACATAAAGCCTGCTGGGTGACCTTGGGTCAGTCGCAAGTTCTCTCAGAACTCTCTCGGCCCCACCTTCCTGACAGGGTGCCTGTTGTGGGGAGAGGAAGGAAGAGCCAGCATGGTGTAGTGGTTCAGACCAGCAGAGAACCGGGTTCGATTCCACGCTCCTCCTCCACATAAAGCCTGCTGGGTGACCAGGGGCCAGCTACAGTTTCTCAATACTCTCTCACCACCCCCGCTTCACAAGGTGCCTGTTGCGGGGAGAGGAAGAAGAGGAGGAGGAGGAGGATACTGGATTTATACCCCGCTCTTCACTCGGAGTCTCAGAGGGGCTTACACTCTCCTTTCCCTTCACCTCCCCACCACAACAGACACCCTGTAAGGTAGGTGGGGCTGAGAGAGCTCTTTCCAGAACTGTCCTTAAGAAAACAGCTCTGACAGAACTATGGCTTGCTCAAGGTCATCCAGCAGCTGCAAGTGGAGGAGTGGGGGATCAAACCCGGTCCTCCCAGATTAGAGTCCACACACTTAACCACTACACCAAACTGGGAAGTCGATTGTCAGCCATAAGGCTCTTTGAGACTCTAAGGCAGTGGTGGCAAACCTATGGCCCGGGTGCCAGAGGTGGCACTCAGAGCCCTCTCTGTGGGCACGCGTGCCATCGCCCCAGCCAGGCCCAGACCACCATTAAAGTGCCAAATTCTCTGCCAAATAATTTTAAGTAAGTGAAAGCATTTGGGATTGCTTTCCTTACTTTGTTTGGATCATCTTAAGTTAATGTACGAGTTGTTTTTTCTAAAGTAAAACCTCCGTATTCAGGTTAAATTGCCGTGTTCGCACTTTGCGATAAATAAGTGGGTTTTGGGTCGCAGTTTGGGCACTCGGTCTCTAAAAGGTTCGCCATCACTGCTCTAAGGTAAAGAAAAGTGGGGCATGAAAACCTACCCTTCCTCTTCAAGACCAGTGAGATCTTCAGGCCCAGGGTGTGAGCTTTCAAGTGTCAAAGCCCTCTTCATCTCTTCGTACCTGATGAGGAGAGTTATGACTCTCAAAATCTCACACCTCCCCAAAATCTTCTTGGCCTCTAACATGCTCCTGGGCCTCAAATCTAGGTCTTCTATGGCAGAGGAACAGGGTTCCCCTCCTGAAACTCCTTTCAAAGAAGCCTGTGACTTCCTCCTTCCCACCCCCTCCATCCTTCCTCCCGGCAGCACAGAAGGCTCCTTTGAAACTCGGAGTGAATTGGAAGTGACAATCCGCTCAATGCCCAGACGGAGGCAGCTCATGATCAAAGGGGTTTGATTAGCATAGATCAGTGGCGGCAACACAGGGAGGAGATAATGGGAATAGGAGAGAAGAAAAGTGATATACGGTTGGGGGGGGGGAGTGAGAATGACTTGTTTGCTCACAGCCTCTCCATCTGTCCCCCCCCCCCCCCCCCTCGCTGCAATTTCCTCCTTGCATCTTTCTCCCCGGAGGTCTCTGGAGGGAAACTAAAGTGAAGGTTAAAGCCTAGATAGAATTGGCTGCTATTGAAGAGCAACATGCCTCAGATCATAACAAATTCCAACTATATCTGTGTCACGTCTCTATTCAAGTTCGAGGCAAGGAAAAAGTTGTCTCTGCTTAAGGACTGGCTCAACTCGCACAACTCGCAAGAACAGGATTGTGGTGTTTTGCAGGATCTCTGGACGGGTCCCGGACAATGCTCCCTCTAAGCTGTGGAGTCTTGTGAGGAAAAAAAATCTCCTTTTGTAAGCTACTGGCATGAAAGTTGTGAGTGAGCCATTTGGCCACTGCATAAATTAGTTTGCCCTGGAGTCATCCTTCCTGAGCTAAGACAAAAACGTGTGAGCCGGAGGCTAAAAAACTGGGAGCTAGCTCACCCTAACTCAGCTTAGAGGGAACAGTGGTCCCGAATGAATATTATCGAAAGTTTCATCTCCTGGAGAAATACCAGATAATACAGTCCCTTTGACCAAATAGTCCTTTTGGACCTCAATCAAAGCGCTGCTTTTGAACGTCAGCCGATGGCGACCTCCATTTCCCCAGTAACCAAGACACACTTTTCTCCGAATCAAAATGGAAGCAACTATTCACTCTTATACACCCAAAGCTTTACTTTCTCGGGTGTGTATGATTAAGAGATGTGCAGCGTTAGAGGAGCTTACTTGCTGTGTTTCTGCATGAGTCACTGTTCCGGGCGACCTTGACTGAGTGCGGGTCATTCTGCTATATCTCTGTATGAAGATGGACGTGAACAAGGTTCTGCCTTTCACCCTCACATCCTGTGAGGAAGGTTAGCCTAAGAGTGTGCAACTGGCCTGAGCTCACCCAGTTTGCTTCATAGCTGAGTGGGGATTTGGACCCGGGTCTCTCAAGTATTAGCCTGCCTTCCAAACCACTACATCCTACTAATTTGACTGCCACAACCTACAGGTCAGGCCTGGATCTGATCTTATCAATGTGGGCTCTTCCTAAGTAATTCTGCATGTCTGCCCTCTAAGTAATTCTGCCTGTCTGACCTCTAGTCTCGACTTTTTCCTGCCTGTCTGCCCTCTGGGTAATTCTGCCTGTCTGCCTTCTAGTCTCAATCTGTTCCTGCCTGTCTGCCCTCTGGGTAATTCTGCCTGTCTGACCTCTAGTCTCAATCTGTTCCTGCCCATCTGCCCTCTGGGTAATTCTGCCTGTCTGCCTTCTAGTCTCAATCTGTTCCTGCCTTTCTGCCCTCTAAGTAATTCTGCCTGTCTGACCTCTAGTCTCAATCTGTTCCTGCCTGTCTGCCCTCTGGGTAATTCTGCCTGTCTGAACTCTAGTCTCAATCTGTTCCTGCCCATCTGCCCTCTAAGTAATTCTGCCTGTCTGAACTCTAGTCTCAATCTGTTCCTGCCCGTCTGCCCTCTGGGTGATTCTGCCTGTCTGCCCTCTTGTCTCAATCTGTTTCTGCCTGCCTCCTTCTTTAGATGCCTGCCTACTGTCCATTCTGTTGCTTCCGTATGTCTTCAGCCTTTGAGGATCCAGGACCCCGTAAGCATGGGATCCTCTGAATGGCAAGCACATAACAGGATGTCACATGACACTCAGGGTGCGTTCAGACGGGGCGTTTCTGCCGGGATAAACTGCAGTGGTTGGAACCGGTGCAGTTTATGCCGGCAGAAACGCGATCAGACTCACCCTCCTGTCTGCGGAGCCCTCCGGTGGATGCCCGCTCACACGCTGCGGGCGTCGGCTTTTTTTTTTTAAAGGACTGTTTGAGCATGCGCACAGGCAGCCATTCAGAGAATGGCGATTTTTGCGCATGCTCAACCCCCCCCCCTTACATTTAAACTTTAAAGGTAAGCACTTACCTTTAAAGTTTAAAGCCCAACCTGGCCTCGTTTCAGTCCCGGACTCCTCCGGGATGGTAAAGTAAGGGGTTTTTTTTCCTTCACAAATGCTCGGGGCGAAGCTTCGCCTGAGCGCATATCGCTTAGAGGTAAAAAAAAAATGGCGGGGGAAAGCCGGAAGCCTCAGGCTTCCGACGGAAGTGGCTAGGCACCGGTGGAGAGCGATCAGACGCCGGTTTGTATCGGAAGCCACCGTTGTACTCTGGATACCACCACTTGGGACCTAGTGGCAGAGTACAACGGTGTAAACGGCTTTGTAACGGTTAGGGACGGGAGGCAGATGTTCGCCATGTGAACGCCGGTAAGTACACCGGTTGGAATTGTCACCTATTCCGTTACAAATGCCGCGTCTGAACGCACCCTCAGAGTCCCATAATGGGAAGAGAGAGCCAGAGTTAGTGTCCAACTAGGGTCATGGATGCAGCCCCGTAGCTAGGGAATTTGGGGGGAGGGGGCGTCGAGGGGCCCACCAGCTAATTAAACGAAAGTACAATGCAGGTGGTAAGTTGTAGCACTTTGGGGGCAGCCCGGGAGGGGGCCCAGAAGAAACACCAGGGGGCCGGGCCCCGTGGGCCCCATGCTAGCTACGGGCCAGCATGGATGGCCGTCTGAAAGAACTGGGGACAGAAAACATAAGACAAGCTCCAGGAAGTGTACCAGAGTGAGGAACAATGATCCAGAAGGGAGGGGAAAATGTTCCCCGTGGACAAAAGTTTCCCTTCCCTGGAGAAGGTTCCAACTCACCCCAGGTAACCAAGTGAGTGGCTGTTTAGAAGCCTGACTTGCCAGTCCTCAAACCTTTATTCCAGGGCAGGGGAGGGTCAGGCTATTAGCTGAGAGCAAGGGGGAAATCACACACACTTCTCTGGACCCGTTTTCCCAGGCTGAGGCCCTGAACTTGACGGATTTGGTAAATAGAACATCAGCTCTTAAAAGCACAGACACGATGCGCCTCTAGGAAGTGGAGATTGCCCATCACAGAGGGGAGGGGGGATATTAAACCCTTCCAAGAGTTTCTCTCTTACTGTGGTATCCATCCCTGCTTCCTCCTGTGCTCCAAGATTTATTAATGGGGAGGCAATACAGACAAAGAAACCAAAAGCAACGTGCATTCTTTTAACAGCGGGCAGCCAAGATCTGGCAAAGACTTGGAAACCAGAATCCCTAGAAGTGCCCTAAAACACCAGTCGTCCACCACAGCAAAGCCAAGCGTCCATAGTCCCAGTATCTAGGGTTGCCAACCTCCAGGTAATATATCAGATAAGCAAACACTGCGATAAAAATGACAATGACATTTAATAAATCTTATGAGCATCAAGTGTCATTGTCATTTTTATCACAGTGTTTTCTTGATTGATATATTTCCTTGTAACTGTGATCCCTCTTTGGTTAGCTTAACCTCCAGGTAATGGCTGGAGATCGCCTGGGATTACAGTGGATCTCCAGACCACAGAGATCAATTCCCCTGGAGAAAATGGGCGCTTTGGAAGGTGAACTCTGTGGCTTTATTCCCCACTGAAGTCCCTCCCCTCTCCAAACCCCACCCTCCTCGGGCTCCACCCCAAAAATCTCCAGGTATTTTCCAACCCGGAGCTGGCAATACTACCAATGAGTGCTGCGCTATTTGGACCGGGGGGAGAGATGGTTTCTCTTGTGGACGGTACACATTCTAAATTCCAAGCATCACAAGTTCCAGCAGAATGAACCAGCCAGGCAGAAATCTCTGGAAAGTGCCTGCATTTCATTACAAAGGAGTTAGATTTACCTGCAACCCCCTTCAGGATGTTGAAAAGCCCCCGATGGGAAACGATAGTCTCCGGAGTCATTCGGAGACGCTGGGAATCTTAATTTCCTCGGAGAAATCGATATCACCTATCTAAATAAAATACAATAAAATAAAAGACAATAAAATAAAATAAATGCCGGACGGGGAAAGGGGAAGGGAGGAAGAGAAAGATCTGGCAGTCGCAATTTATAGCCCCTTCTCCGTCAAACCGGGCTGGCGACTCATCTGTATGCGGTGCCCATTTCCCCTTCTGGGCCTTCGCTGAGCAAATTCCAGCTCCGAGTCATAAATAAAGCCCTCTCTCTGCACCAGTTAAAGTTTTATTCATTGCTCATTTTGTGATATGCTGGAATTAGGGGGGGTGGAAGTCCCCCCAGATTTATCTTTTATCCGGAATGCCAAAGATTAAAGCTTCAAATCACCTGCCCATGCCAAAAATAAATAAAATCCGCGCCTAATCTGAGTCAGGATTTCCGAGGGTGATCAGCCCCAGAAGGGGTATTTCATTGGCAGCGTTCAATATGGGGAAGAGAGAACAGGCTTATTAAAGAATCTGTACCGAGGAGAGTGATGCCCGTAGTCCTTTCCAGCCTCGGTTTTGTCGCTTCCCACTTGAGCAGTTTTGTTTTACAGGGGTCAGATTCTTCGTAAAGAGAAAGTATCAGCGTGACGTATATAGGGCACA
Source organism: Gekko japonicus (assembly GCF_001447785.1). Lineage (NCBI taxonomy): Eukaryota > Metazoa > Chordata > Lepidosauria > Squamata > Gekkonidae > Gekko > Gekko japonicus. Next base: position 52,966 of record NW_015165265.1, on the reverse strand, counting down.
TTTAGGCAGTACGGCTAACCTCCATTTGTTAGCAGCCAGCGAGAAAAAAACTTATCGTCACGCCTGTGCACTCCCCTTCCTTCCTCCTCCCTCTTGTGTGTGCGCAAGTTTTCTGGTTCATAGGAAGCCTCGAATCAAACTCCTCTTTGTCGTGACATTCAAATGCAGGCAACTCGCACCAATTAGAATTTGTTTCTTCTCCCCATACCAGGATCCGAAACTGGAAATAAACCAAGGTTTCAAGTCCTGTATTGTTGTAGGAGATGAATGCCGATTAAATCTACTACCTGCATTCAGAAAGCACAGTGAACTGGAGCTGGATTCAAGGCTTCTCAATCCAGGAAGATTTCATAAGAGAGGCCATGCTGGATCAGACCAATGGTCCATCTAGTCCAGAATTGGGTTGCACTGCATAGCCTGGCAACCAGTAACAGACAGGGGGGGACATGGGCAAGTGGGTGTTGGCTACTATATGACATCACTTCCGGGGGAGACCCAGGAGTGACAGTATGCCTATCTAGGAATCCCTGGAGATGCTATGGTTTTTACCGCTGGCCCGGAAGCCATTTTCAAAACAATTTCTCATGCCATCACTCAGAGCGATGGCGGGAAGCAGGAACTGGGGATGGAGGATCCTTTACACCTACTGGCAACCCTGATCTAGCATTCTCTTTCACACTGTGGTGAACAGAGTTGCCAACAAAACAACCACGATATTATTATGGAATCTACTGAATAATTATTATCACGTATTTATATTATGGTACAAATTACAAAACCCATCCCATTATAAAATATACAAATATTTAAACTGTCCTTGTGAACCAAACTGTCTGTGCTCTAGGTTCCTCTGTATAGTACAGCTCAAAGTGGCTTTACACAGTCCTTCTTTGAGGGAGAAGTCATTGATCAGATATTTGGAATAATCTACATTGCATGATCAGGGGTCATTTCGTAGAAAAGGAGCTGCAGGAGCTCATTAGCATAACTTATTAGCATATGCCACACCCCCTTACATAACCGGAAGTGTGCACCAGCCCCTCTGACAAGCAGAAGCACCTGGGATCCATTCTTTCCCCCCTCTCCCTTCCCTTCACCTCCAAGTCGGGTGAAGAAAAAGGGGAGGGGGAGGATCTCAGGCGCTTCTGCCTGACAGAGGTGCTGGCGTGCCCACAGCCAGCTTGGGTGAATTATAGAATCATAGACTCATAGAGTGGGAAGGGACCTCCAGGATCATCTAGTCCAACCCCCTGCACAATGCAGGAAATTCACCAATACCCCACACACACCCCAGTGACCCCTGTTCCACGCCCAGAATATGATTAAAAAAAAAACCTCCAGGATCACTGGGGGCCAAAATTGGCCTGGAGAAAAATTGCTTCCTGGCCCCAAAGTGGCAATCAGCATTTCCCTGGGCGTGTAAGAAAGGGCCACAAGAACTAAGCTCTGATGCAACCCTTCCTGCTCTACCTCTCATAATTTGCCTAAGTTCACACAATCAGCATTATGATCCTTTTAAAGTTGAAAGCATGATATAAATGCAAAGGACTATTTGTAAGATTATCTATAAGACACAAGACCAGGACGCATCTCACTTCTGGCAATCACTTGGAGAGATCCTATCACTCAGCTTCCATTGCCCCGCCCCACACCCCACACTGGAATAAGAACATAATATCAGGCCATAGCACATTGCAATAAAGCCCCTACAACTGTATACAGAAATACTGAGCTTCCCTACCATTTGCCACAACTAGCCCACCACACAACCAGGATCAAGACTCCTAAGTGGACCAACAGACAGGCATACACTGAGAAACTGAGTATTACATTACAACACCTCTGGAACATTACAGATCAGTAGAGGCAGCACTGCACAGTGGTCAGAGTTGCAGATTGATGTGGGTCAATACCCAAACCCCTTCTCTTGAAACACCAGTACTCATCTTGAGTTTTAACTGACTCTTAAGGTCTCTAAAGGCAGTTTCTAACCACACCAGACCAAGGATCTCTGCATTCTTCACAGCTAACTCTCTGTTTGACTGCGCTGGGAAATCCTCCTGTCACTAGAAGATCTATCCCCTTTCTTTAGCCTGAATGGGAGTCCCTATCTAACTACCCGCTCAGCATTGCCAATTTCCCCCACTTCTCCTGTCTGTGTTAAACTGCTCTCAGTCATGGCTGAATTCCAAAAAGAGTATTCAGCTCTTCTCAGCTAGGGCTAAAATCAGACTGAATTCTCCTCAGCATCCAGTTCAGAAGTCTTTCTCTGTTCAGCTGATACTAAGCAATCAAATCACTTGGAGCAGCCTGTCACTCAAGGCTCTCTGTTTCTGTGAAGAATTAACTTTTCACAATCCTTTACTCTGTTTGTAAAGCACTTCTACGCTTTTAAAAGTGCAATCTGGCACAGAAGACTTTTTACATTTCCACTGGAACAGTTCTAATGCTTTCAAAGGTGTAAGACTTCTATTATATTGCAATTATTGTCTGCTGTAATCAAATATAAAGTGTAGGGGTAAAAATTGAAGATTTAGAAGACTAGATCAAAGTGTGCCATAATCCTCACAACTAGGGATGTGCATTCGGTTTGCACCCCCTAAAATGGCTCATTCAGGCCCCTTTCGGGCTACTGTGGGCCGATTCAGAATCTCTGATCTGAATCGGCTTGCTGCCGAATTGCCGCCGAAATTCGGCAGCAATTCGGCCCCATTATATCCTATGGGCCATTAAAGTCAATGGCGAAAACATAGGGTATATTCTGGGGGCTGGAGGAGAGGGGGTTTGAGGGAGAGGCTCCAAAATCATAGGGTAGCTGCTAGAGCCTCTCCCCAAGACACCCGCCATGTTTCAGGAACATTGAACCAGGGGGTCCAATACTACGGGCCCCCAAACAGGTTGCCCCCATCCTTTCCATTGTTCTTTAAGGTGGGGGAAAAGTTACTTTTCCCCCACCATAGAGAACAATGGAGGGGATAGGGGAAACCTGTTTGGGGGCCCGTAGAATTGGACCCCCTGGTCCAATGTTCTTCAAACTTGGTTGGTACTTTGGGGAGAGGCTTCAGCAGCTACCCTGCGAGTTTGGAGCCTCTCTCTCAAACTCCCCTCCCTCCAGCCCCCAGAATATACCCTATGTTTTCGCCATTGACTTCAATGGCCCATAGGATATAATGGGGCCGAAACTGACATTCAGCTGGCCCTTTTTCAGGCCCGGCATTCTAGCATGGAGCCTGGAAAAGGAGAGGAGAGAAGAGGAGGGGAGAGGAGGTGGGGGCGGCTCTGCAGGCCTTTTTTCAGTCCCGGAGCCTGAAAAAGGCAGGGAGGGCAGCTCAGCAGTCGTCCCCCCCCCCCACGGCAGGGGCCATAACTTTTTAAAGAGCCCCTAAGGACAGCTGGGGGAGCCAGAATGACCTCTCAGGCCAGAGGTGGAGTTTGCCCCTATGAGTCCAAGGCCACCACCACGGGGCTCAGGGAAGCAAGGAAACGTTTCCCCACACACACACACACACACACACGCGGGCATCACTGCTGCTGCCGCCGAGAACAGCGCATCAAACGGGCGCGATCAGATGCCAACATCTGGCAAGCGTCGCGCACCTGCCCCCAACCCATCCCTTCCGGCAGAAAACGTGGATCAAAAAGGTACTAGGGAAAATGTAGTACCTACCGGAAGATCTGCAGCAAGGCTGGGCGTGGGATCGCATATGCGCCAGCAGCCCGTGTTATTCGAGGGACTGCCAGACTGCACATGCCCGACTACCGGACTGTGCATGCACACGAATACTCCAGCAGCCTCCCCTCGTCCGTCTTTGCCTCACTTCCCCCGGCCATGTGATTGCACCAGACAGAATATGCGCGGCGGCTCGGGGGAAACGTCTGATCCCGATGCCACGCTTTCCTTTGGTGTGGCCCTAAGAAGCCACACTTCCGACACAGCTTTTCCTGCCGGTGTGACCAGGACCACGGTTGTTTTTTGTTGGTTTACAACCTATCCTGTGATCTCACATTGATTTGCATAACCTTCAGGTGGGAGCTGGAGATCTCCTGCTATAACAGCTGATCTCCAGGCAACAGAGGTAAGCTCACCTGGAGAAAATGGCTGCTTTGGAGGGTGGATTCTGTGGCGTTCTACCACATTGAAGTCCCTCCCTTCCCCAAACCCCACCCTCCTCAGTCTCCACCCCCACCCCCCATTCCCCGAATCTCCACGCATTTCTCAGCCCAGAACTGACAACCCTACTGGTGAAGAAGATGCCCCCAGAAGGCCTACAAACAAGGCAGGGAGGCCAAAGCCTGTTGTTGCCCCCTGTGCTGATATTCAGGGGGTTCTGCCTCTGAATATGGAGGCTCCATTTAATCTTCTGTCGGATGGCATCTTTGTCATCAGCCAAGACAGAGCTCACCTTCTGTTCTAGCTGCTCTCCCCATCTGCAGGAAATCCCTTAGCATTTGAACTATACCATCAGCTGCCAAAGGTCAGCAGATATTCTCCGTCACACATCCATGAACACCTAATACATTGCATTTTGTATTGAGTTCCAGCTGTTATGAGCTGGTTTGGGATCCAGTTGTGGTTGAAAGCGGGCGGGGAGTTCAATAAAGACATAAATAGCCATTGATACCCGCCCTGTGACTCTAATACCCCCTTTAAATCTAAGACAACGAGTAGCCATCATTAGGGGAGGTAAGCCAGTTTGGTGCAGTGGTTAGGAGCGCAGACTCTAAACTGAGAGAGCCGGGTTTGATTCCCCACTCCTCCATATGCAGCTGCTGGTGTGACCCCGGGTCAGTAGGAAGTTCTGTCAGAACTGCTGTCTCACGAGCAGTCCTCGAAAGAGCTCTCTCAGCTCCACCTACCTCACAGGGTGTCTGTTGTGGGCAGTAGAAGGGAAGGAGATTGTAAGCCGCTCTGAGACACCTTTGGGTAGTGAAGGGCAGAGTATCAATGCAATCTCCTCCTCCTCCTCCTTTTCTGGGCGCCCGTCAAACATTTTTAGTAAGTGGGTGGGGCCAGGTGGGGCTTTTGCCCAGCAAAGCTTCTAACTGACTATTGGAGATTTGATTGGCTGTGCAGATTTCTTAAAATGTTGCTTTGGCAGCAGCTTCCACCACAGCACAAGGATCTGTACCGTATGACTGAAGTTACACTGCGGCAATCATTTTTAATTTTTTTTAATTTGTAGTATTTTTATCCGCTCACCCCGCGAGCAGGCTCAGGGTGGCTTACAATGCTTGGCAGCAGTACCAAGTACATATAAAACAGTTAAAACCAATTAAAACAATCAATCCAGTTACAATTAAAGTGCTCACTTTAAAGTGCTCACTTTTTTTGTGGCTGGCTCCACCACCTGCGGCAGCCATTTTGTTCCTTGCCCACCAAGCTGTGTCAGAATTCCAAATGTGCCAACGGGCAAAGCTGTGGAGTCTTGTAAGCAGAAATTCTACTTTGTGAGCTACTGGCATTAAAGTTGTGAGTGAGTGATTTGGCTGCTGCATAAATTAGTTTGCTCTGGAACCATCCTTCTGAAGCTAAGACAAGAAGGTGTGAGCCGGAGGCTAAAAAACTGTGAGCTAGCTCACACTAACTCAGCTTAGAGGGAACACTGCTAACAGGTTCAAAAAGGTTGGCGACCCCTGCCCCTCTCAGGTTCAAATCCCTGTTTAGGGGGCTGGAAATCTGTTAGTTGCCACAAAGATCATAGGGAATGCAATGTGTTCTATGTTAGACCTGCAGCCAGAAGTCGGCCTCCTTCCCAAATTAAATTTTGGGTTCAATGCTGAGATTTCAGTGCTTCCAAATCCTACTCTGAAAGTTCTGGCAACCATCCCAAGATCTGTCATGCTTTTAATGAATCCTCATCATGCACTGGCGAATATTCACATTGTCACCTAGACATCAACAATATTGATCAGGATTTTCACTGACTCTGCATGATTATTACACACTGCTGGTGTGTCAAAATACCCATATACATTTAACTCTTTCATGCCCAAAGATATCCTGTAATCTAGTACATTTTTAATCCGGTACATTTCATTTTTTTTAATCTATTACCTTCTATAGAGAGTCAGTTTTTTATAGTAGGTAGAGCACCAGCTGGGGATCCGGGAGACCCAGGTTCGAATCACTGCCATGGCAGCTTGCTGGGTGATCTCGGGGTAGGGTTGCCAGGTCCGATCTTTGCACCAGTGGGGGGATTGAGGGGGTGTTCTGGCAGTGGGTGGGGATGTCGTGTGACGTGCACATGCCACCTGGAAATGATGTAGGCAGGCCGGTGATGTTGGGAGCTACGCTCTGGTTTGGGGGCAAAACTCTATGGTAAAATCACCCTCAAACCATAGAGTTTTGCCCCAAAACCAGAGTGTCACCCCCCCCAACATCTCCATTGCACTTACATCACTTCCAGGTGATGTCAGTGCATCATGCATGACATTGCTGTTTGGAGGGTGGGGGGAGCTGGTGAAAGTGGGGAATTCCCCCACCCCCACCTGGGGAATGGTAACCCGACCTTGGGCCAGTCGCATGCTCTCAGCCTAAACCTACCTCACAGGGTTGTTGTGAGGATAAAATGAAGGAGAAGAGAACTATCTATGCTAAACAAGCTTATATCAGTTTTATCCCATCATGGCCTTCCCCCAAAGACTCCTGGGAATTGTAGTTTAGTGAGGTACTGAGAGTTCTGTTAAAGTTCCCATCACATTACTTTAATTCATTGGATTCTGCGGGAAGAGACGGAGATTTTTAAAGCACTTAAGTCTGGATATATCCTCACAGCCACTGGCTGGCAGCTGTAGCCATATTTTACCTTTCATGTCATCTTCTAATTGCGTTTTCTTCCTTGCTAAAGATCTGATCCCCGCTGTCCGCTTTTCGCCGACGAAGACGAGGAGATGTTGTATAATTGGGCAATGAACGAGGCCAGCATGGTTATGGGAGGGGTTGACGATGTCACAGAATTAAGCGTTCCCTTTGATGCTCTCTCTCCTTGACCCCGCCCCTCCCCTCCACCGAGAAGGAGCCATTTCCCCTTCATCTTTAATTAATTAGCTCCGTTAATGAAATCGTCGCCACGTTTCCTTGCAGACCCGCGAATCCCACGGTCGGCCCTGGCATCGTGGCAATATTTGGGAAATTAAACCAATAAATAATAGATGCATGTTCTTAATGAACTAATTTAAAACGGGGGGGAGGGGGCGAGAGGAGAGATTGAAACGTGGGGCGAAAAAAAGAGAAAGTTCCGTCGCTCTTCAGGAAAGCAATTAGCGCCCGCTCCGATCGAGAATTAAGTCTGCCGAAATGCGTAATCAATTTGTTTTATTAGCGCGCCCGAGAAGGCCGCTTAATATTTATCGGTTTATTGTTTGGAGTTCAGAGGGCCCCCTTTCCCCCCCCCCCGCGCTTCTCCGCGCCTCCCTCTCTGCCACCAACTCCATTTCAAGAACAAAATTTATTAAGGGCATAAATTTGTAATGGGCCAAGTCGCTACACAGATGGAATATATATTGCTAATGTAATTTTCCAAACCAGTGACGAGCACGTCTCCTGGAGATTTTTATGGCTAAGTAATACAGTCTAATATATCGCCGAACAGCAAAATATATTAAATATGTATATGAAACACATCAGGGGAGAGGGGGAAAAAAGGATGACAGATTGTCCTTTTGCGACGTTATATATGGCAGGAAGGGGGCCGGAAGGGAGCCGTTCCATCCGTCAAGGAGGGAGCCGCTTAGTTCAGATGTCTGGATGTGCGACCGTCATCTCTGTCACCTGATGGGAGCAGGCAAACTTTCCCCGCATTTCACGCTGTTGCTTCCGAAAAGGACACTCTTCGTACGTCAAAGGCTCGAGAGACAGTTTCCCTTTTACAAACAACTTCTTCCACACCGCTCCTTTCCTGCTGGAGAAATTCTTGCCTGTGTGTGAGAACGGAGGTATGAAACCTCTTGCGCTCGGCGGGGGGGCAGGAGAGAAATATCACTTGCCTAGGCATGATGACGAGTGGGACGACTCTTCAGAGCGGGACCAATCCACCCCCGCTGAGGCTGTCTGAGCAGAGACAGACAGATGGGAAAGGCAGGACTGTGTGGCAACCACTACTGGCCCCTAGGGGAAGAGTGGGGGTGGCAGAAAGAGCCATCAAGTTGTAGCCTGTTTGTTTGTTTGTTTCATTTATACCCCACCCTACCCCAAGAATCTCCTGCCAACCTAGCAGTTCAAAAGCAAGAAACTGCAAGTAGATAAATAGGTACCACTTCAGTGGGAAGGTAACAGCGTTCAGTGCTCCTTGGTGTTTAGTCATGCCGGCCACATGAACACGGAAATGTCTTCGGACAGCGCTGGCTCTTCGGCTTGGAAACGGAGATGAGCACCACAACCCTAGAGTCAGATTCGACTGGCTTTCGAGCAAGGGACCCTTTACCTTTACCTCAAGAATGGGATCAGGCAGGCTCACAACATAAAATCAGCAAATAAGAAAACAATAGCAGGTAAAATTGAACCCATGCTCCATAACATAATTAAAGGTAAAGGTAAAGGTTTCCTTTGCTCGAAAGCCAGTCGAATACAACTCTAGGGGGCAGTGCTCATCTCCATTTCGAAGCCAAAGAGCCAGCGCTGTCCAAAGAAGAAGAAGAGATTGGATTTATACCCCGCTCTTCACTTGGAGTCTCAGAGCAGCTTACAAACTCCTTTCCCTTCCCCTCCCCACAACAGACACCCTGTGAGGTGGGTGGGGCTGAGAGAACTCTGACACAAACTGCTCTTTTCCAAGGATAGCTGTGCCGGAGCTTGTGACTGACCCAAGGTCACACCAGCAGGTGCAAGTGGAGGAGTGGGGAATCAAACCCGGTTCTCCCAGATTAGAGTCCGCACACTTAACCACTACACCAAACTGGCTGTCTCCGTGGTCATGTGTGGCTGGCATGACTATATGCTGAGGCACACGGAACGCTGTTACCTTCCCACTAAAGCAGTACCTATTTATCTACTTTCAGTTTCTTGCTTTTGAACTCCTAGGTTGGCAGGAGCTGGGGCCAGAGATGGGAGCTCACTCCGTCACACGGCACTCGGGTCTTGAACTGCTGAACTACCAACTTTCCGGTCTGCAATTCAGCGTCTTAAACACTTAACATAATTGTTGTTGTTCAGTCGCACAGTCGAGTCCGAGTCTTCACAACCCCATGGACCAGATCACGCCAGGCCTTCCGGTCTTCCGCCGTCCTCTGAAGTTTACTCAACTTCATGTTCATTGCATCTATGACACTGTCCAACCATCTCATCCTTTGCCGTCCCCGTCTTCTTTGACCTTCAATCTTTCCCAGCATCAGGGTCTTCTTCTCCAGTGAGTGCTCCCTTCTCATTGGGTGGCCAAAGTATTTGAGCTTCAGTTTGATTATCTGGTCTTCCAGGGAACAGTCAGGGTTGATTTCTTTTAGGATTGACTGATTTGATCTTCTTGCAGTCCAAGGGACTTTCAAGAGTCTTCTCCAGCACCATAGTTCAAATGATAACATAATTACCCCCCCCCCAAAAAAATTTTATTTTCAGGACCCAGAACAGCAGGGCATTGGAAAAGGGTCATGAATAGTTCCATGGACAGGGCAGGGGGGCCAGAATAGTTGAACACCCGCCGTCCCCCCACCGCCCATTTATGGAAACGCTGCACTTTTCAAAGCAAAGGATGGTCAGTAGTGGTTTGCCATTGGTTGCCAGGTCCCCCCTGGCCACCGGCAGGGGGTTTGAGAGGGTAGGGTTGCCAGGTCCAGGTTGGGAAACTCCTGGAGATTTAGAGATGGAGCCTGGGGAGGACAGGGACCTCAGTGGGGTACAGTGCCACAGACCCCAACCTCCAAAGCATCCATTTTCTCCAGGGGAACTGATCTTTGCAGTCTGGAGATAAGATGCAATTCCTGGGGGTCTCCAGGTCCCACCTGGAGGCTGGCATCGCTACTCGGTGTAGCAACCTCGGTCTTCCTTGACGGTCTCCTATCCGAGTACTAACCAGGGCCAACCCTGCTTAGCTGCCAAGATCTGTGGATATCGGGCTCTCCAGGGCCATCTAGTGGAAGAAACTAGCTCCTGATTCTGAACAGCAGGATGGGCCCTCGGGGAATCTCACTCGAATCCGGGGCAAAGAGACGGAGCAAGTTCCGTGGGGATTGCCAGGGCCAGGGCACACAACAGTTGCCGAGAGATATTGCCCTCCCTTGGACTTTCTCGGCTACACAGGAAATAAAATGGAGGAGAACAGAGGCCGTAGCCTTTTCTCGGTAAGACCACAGCCCCAGCACTGAGTTTGCCGAGCACAAATATCCAAGAAATGCAGCAATAACTTGAGCAGCAGGACAGCAGCTCCTGCTGTGGCCGGCAAATATGAACCATGAGTGTTGGCTGGCTGGAAAAGGAGACGGGTTTTCCGTTTCTTTATGCTGTACTTACTCCAACCAGGAACGCTCTGGGAGGGGCCATAGCTCAGTGGTAGATTGTTCTGCTGCTGCTATGTCATCGTAGGTTTGCAGCTTACAGATACACACCTGAACAGGATACTCAAAATTGCAACAGCACACACATTTTGATGCAATAATTCAGAGCAAGAGGTGTCAGTTATCAGACACTGTCGAATAAGCAATTCATTGCAAGAGTGCTAATGTTTTGAGCATGTTTTTAGTTTAAGTAAATAAATCACCCTTTGTGTTTGTGTCCTTTATAAAGTTTATATCTCTGCTACCTGGCATTACATTTTATGACAGACATGGCCCGGCCCGACAAGGTCTCATTTATGTCAGAATCTGGCCCTCATAACGAATGAGTTCGACACCCCTGCCCTAAGGAGCTGCTGCCAGTCTGAGTAGACAAGACTAACCTTGATAAACTGATGGTCTGATTCAGCAGAAGGCAGATTCATGTAGACCAAAGTGCAGTCCATGTGTGCGAGGGGCCAGTGGGAGGCCAAAAGAAGCCCATATTCAGGTTTATTGGGTTAAATGCAAAAAAAAAATCATTCGCCATGGAAGCACAGAATCTTTTTCACACTATCTTCCATGTTTCCCAGTTTAGGGGAAAATGCTGTTCAAACAAATTACAAAGATGAACTGACTCCAGTGGTAACAAGAGAAAGACATTTTTACTTACAAAAAGAGAAGCACATCTTACATGGCATATTCATGTAGGGACATTTAACTTATCATAAGCAGATTAATTTCAAAAAAGTTGACTTGCTACAGCTCCAAGCCCAGGTAAGAGAGAGAAGAAGAAAAGAGGTCCCATATAAGATGAAACAAGAAGGCAAGCAAGGGCCAAAGAGGCTCAACATCTGACCGAGGAGAGGGTGGGACCAACTGCCAGGTGTACCCCAGTGAGAGAATTCTCTTAACCCTTTCCCTCCCAGATCCTCTTGCAGGCATATTTACAAGATCCAACAAAGTTTTCCAATGCGATGGTCTGAGGCAAGGGACAATAGTCTGAGACCGGGGCAAACTTCAGCTCAGTCTTTGAGAGACCTGATCTCAAGTGGCAAGGGGTCCAGACTGAACAAGCTGTTTGCAAGCCTTGAAGAAGAAGAGGAGATTGGATTTATACCCCACCCTTCACTACCCAAGGGAGTCTCAGAGCGGCTTACAAACTCCTTTCCCTTCCCCTCCCCGCAACAGACACCCTGTGAGGTCGGTGAGGCTGAGAGAGCTCTGACAGAAACTGCTCTTTTTCAAGAACAGCTCTGACAGAACTACGGCTTGCCCAAGGTCATCCAGCCAGGTGCAAGTGGAGGAGTGGGGAATCAACCCCGGTTCTCCCAGATTTCAGTCTGCGCACTTAACCACTACACCAAACTGAGCCGCATGTGGCTCCTGTGCTGCAGTTTGGCCACCCCTGACTTAGAGCATCGCCCCTGATGTTGGAAATGAGATTATGTCACCCCTGGGTGACATCATTGGGCCGGCAGTGCCGAGAGGGGACTTCTCGGCTTGGCTGCAGCGGATTAGGCCCCCCGAAATCGGGGGATCCACTGGCCCCACTGGGAGAATGGCAACCCTAGCCAAAGGATGGGTTCCATGGACATGGAGGGTAAACAGCCCACCTGATCAACAAATGTGGAGCTGCCCAATGCCCCAGAGATAACCCTGCTGTATAATCCTGGGTAGCTCAGGCTAGCTGGATTTTATCAGATCTCATAAACTAAGCCAGGTCGGACCTGGTTAGAATTTGGATGGGAGTCCACCAAGGAAGTCCAGGGACACTATGCAGAGGCAGGCCACGGCAAACCACTTCTGTGTGTCTCTTGCCTTGAAAAACCTATGGAGCCATCAGGGGGGGAAAATCCTCAGCGAAAGAACACGTCTCTAATGGCAGGGAAGGCCACCCTGTTCCAAAGGAAAGGTTAGCATGTCTGATGACACCCAACAACATGTCTGCAAGGCGCTCCTTCCAATTGCAGTTGTCAGATTTTCAAAGGCCAATTTCTGTGTACAAGACAGTAATACGAAGAACAGTTTCCAGGTACGTGGGATTGAGGCATTGCGGTTTTATCCCGCTCAGAGATAAAAGAGTAGCAGTTCTCTTACAAAGGTATTTCAAAGGGAAGATTAGAAAGAGAGACTGCTGAATTGCAACTGATAATGACGCTCAGTACAATGCGTCCTCGCCCTGACCTGGATAGCCCAGGCAAGCTCAATCCTGTAAGATTTCAGAAGCTAAGCAGGGCCAACTCTGGCAAGTACTTGGATGGGAAACAAAGGAATACCAGGGTCAGGATGCAGAGGCAGGCAATATCAAGCCACCTCGCTGAAAAAATGTCTAAGCCCCCAGTAGGAGTTGCCAGAAGTCAACCATTCCTTCCAGGCAAGCACACACATACAGTGTGTGTGTGTGTGTGTGTGTGTGAGTGAGAGAGAGAGAGAGAGAGAGAGAGAGAGAGAGAGAGAGAGAGAGAGAATGAATGCACCCTCCTGGACTGAATCGAGACCTAGGTTTCCTGTCTCATTACCAGTGCTGAGTTCTCCATGTCTGCTACCTCTCTGCATTTCACACCTAACTCAACCAAGCCCGCTATGGTCATTCGGCATCTGAAATCACTCTGCTCTCCAATTATAATGACAGATGCACTCACATTCTAGCTGTATCTAAAGAAGTGAGCAGTGACTCACAAGAGCTCCTCCCCTGCCACCAGTTGTGTTAGTCTTTGAGGTGCTAGTGGACTCTGGCACTCTTCTACTCCCTCTCAGGGAGCAATGCATGAAAATGTCACATTTTACCCTCTATAAAATAAGGTCGGCTGAGGGAAGGCAACCAGTTGAGGGCTGCCCAAGACACATCAAGGCTCGGTGTTGGGTGTTACAAGTCAAAACACTTCAGTATTTACAGGGTTAATGTTTGTTATGATCAACAGGAAGTCACATGTTTGTTTGTAACCAATCTGTTTAGACAATAGAATGCCCGGGAACTTTGGATCTAACTTAATAGTCTGATTGGAAACCAATGTGTCAAGTATTTAGCATATTGGCTTCTCCCTGTCTTTGTTCTGACTGAAGAAGGAGACTCCATTCTTCCCGTTTTACCTTTTAGCTGTAAGGATGTAGCCATATTAGCTCTTTGTTATTTTATATCCTGTGTACCTTTTCCCATGTTAGGTTTATAGTAAACTCTTATATTTTAAACACACCATGGACTCAGTCTCTTAATACGTACTCTGGTGACTTACTTAAAAGAATCCCAACGGTCGGCGAGGGTTTGAACCCAAGCTTAAAGGCTTGATAGACATGACGGTGTGAGTTCAATGAAGGGAGTTCAATGAAGGGTCCCAAAACGGTTGGGCAAAAAATTGGCTGCGCTTGATTTTGGGCTTTGAAGGGAGCTCCCAACCAGGCCCATAGCCCTGGGGGGGATGATGAGGGCAACGCCCCCCATGAACATGCCCAGCCCTCTCAGGGGAGGGAGAGGGGCGGCCTCACTGGGTCTTCCTGCTTCTGCAGCCAACGTCTCCGAGAGGCCAGCTGTGGAAGCCGGAAGACCCGGCGAGACCGCGCCGCTCCCCTCCTGCTCAGCTGTGGTTGCCTTGTGGCCTTGCCAGATTTTCCTGCTTCCAGTGGTGGCTGAGCAGGAGGGGAGAGGTGTGGCCTCGCTGGGTCAGGCCGATAGCTACCACGGGGCCCATGGGGCCCACCCCCCCAGTGGTTTTTGTGGGCCTCCCTCCCTGAGCCTTGGCTCCCCCTCCCCCTGACTGCCTGCTGGCCTGCTGGCAGGGAGGATGAAGGCCGCAAATGCTGTGGATATAGTGTATCTAGATTTCAGTAAAGCATTTGACGAAGTTTCTCATGACATCCTTGAGGATAAGCTGGTTAAGTGTGGGCTGGATGGTGCAAACGTTGGTTGGAGTCATGGTTGGTTGAAAAATCGTTCCCAACGAGTGCTTGTAAATGGCTCTGCGTCTACGTGGAGGGAAGTCTCCAGTGGAGTGCCACAGGGCTCGGTCCTAGGCCCGGTGTTGTTCAATGTTTTTATAAATGACCTGGAGGAAGACAGGTGGGATTGCTAATTCTGAAGAAGACAGAATCAGGATTCAAAATGATCTAGATAGGCTGGAAGAGTGGGCTGAGACAAATAACATGAATTTCAATAGAGAGAAGTGCAAAGTCCTACACTTAGGTACAAAAAATCAAAGGCACAGATATCGAATGGGAAGGACTTGGCTTGACAGCAGCACATGTGAAAGGGATCTACGGTAGGTGTTCTGGTTGATCACAAGCTAAACAAGAGCCTGCAGTGCGATGTGGCTGTGAAGAAAGCTAATGCAATCTTAGGATGCATTAACAGAAGCATTGTGTCCAAATCATGGGAGGTGGTAGTTCCACTCTATTCTGCTATGGTCAGACCTCACCTGGAGTACTGTGTCCAGTTTTGGGAACCACATTTTAGGAAGGATGTTGACAAGCTCGAGCGTGTCCAGAAGAGGTCAACCAGAATGGTGAGAGGGTTGGAATCCAAGTCTTATGAGGAAGGGCTGAAAGAGTTGGGTATGTTTAGCCTGGGAAAGAGAAGGCTTAGAGGGGACACGATTTCAGTCTTCAAGTATTTGAAGGGCTGTCATGTAGAAGACGGAGCAGATCTATTCTCCCTTGCTCCGGATTGCAAGACTAGATCTAATGGGTGGAAATTACAAGGGCGTCGTTACCGGCTAAATATCAGGAGAAACTCCCTAACTGTAAGAGTGGTTGAGCAGTGGAACAGTCTGCCTCGGGAGGTGGTGGATGCTTCTTCACTGGACGTTTTCAAGCGGAGGCTGGATGGCCATCTTTCGGGTATGTTGTAGGTATGTAGAGCTATCTTTCAGATATGCTTCTGCAGAGTGCAGGGGGTTGGACTAGATGACCTGCAAGGTCCCTTCCAACTCTAACATTCTATGATTCTATGACAACAGCGGGGGCACAAGCAGCAGCAGAGGCGGCGAGGCTGGGCTGAGAGATGCTTGCTGCCCAACCAGCAGCAGATAAACCCAGCCAGGCAAGGCAAGGAGGCAAGCGGGTGCCTCGTCTGGCCCTGGCCAGGTGTGCCCGGCTGTGCTTCTGCGCGCCAGTGCGCCCACACACTGCACCTTCGTGGCCAGCCCAGCCACTGCACGTGCCACCTCTCTGGTGTAGTAATGCGGGAAGGGGCACTCGGGTTCCTTGGGGGGGGGGGGGCTGCCCTTGCTGGGAGGGAGGGAAGCTCCTCCCCCCCCATTTAATTAGCTCGCCCCCCCCCCGCCCCTCACAAAAAAGTCCCTAGCTACGGGGCTGCGCTGGGTCCTACTGAGAAGCCGGCTCTGGAAGCAGGAAGATCCGGAGAGGCCACACGGAAGTTGCTCCTCTCCCTCATTCCCAGTGAGACCCTGAGCCGTGGGGTTTTTTAGCACAAGTCCCCCACCACGGCTCAGGCTGCCATTGGAGTGCTTGGAGCGAGCTGCTGCACAGATAAATCTGCCCCCAATTTGCACCCCGCAACAGCAACAACAAAAAGATTCTGGCTATGGGGACCGCTCCCAACCTTTCTTTTCCTCTAAAAACCAGCCAGGCTTGGGCCCAGTTTAGATCAAGCCTATGGGACGAAGGAAGGAGTTAAACTTCCCTCTTTTCTTAGGCTTAAACAGCCCCGGAGGGATTTATTTGCCCTATTCATGCCCTGCTTGTAAGCGACCGAGAGCGGCTGAGTACAAGATGTTGGGAAGGAGGTGCACGCTGCAGAGCTCTTCTTTCTGCTGGATGGACTCCCGTTTCTTCCCAGCAGGGCTTTCGGGTTCCCAAACGGCCAGGCAAAAAGCCCTCCAGAAAGCAGCCTCGCTTGTTTTTTTGTGCTTTGAACAGCAGCCCGCGATTGTGCCGGGATTAGCAGGGGCGACCTTTCGTCGCACGGAGAGAATCGTCCTCGATCGGGGCGCTCTCTGCGCATCAGGGCCTCTGTTTGAGGCCAAGCGGCAGTGGCTGATTAAAAACGGCAACCCCCCGGCAGAACGACGGGACACAAGTGGAAGCATATTCTCTGGGTCAGAGCGACACGCTTTCTGCAACAGGCAGCAATTCGGAGGAGCCAAAAGGAGCCTTGGGGAGAACAAAAAAGCCGGGATCTCATTAATAGGAAACTTTCTGCAAGCTACAAGTGTGTCTGAAGCAGCCCTAATCTGGGGGAGAAAGTCTAAACGCTTCATGATTAAAGGTATTATTTACTTGGAGCGACTGCCTGTGCGCCTTCGGTTCCTTTGATCTCTCTACTGGCGAGAGCGCATCTCCTCTGGCTTGGATTCTAATGCTGTTCCAGCTCAGGATGGGCATTTGTGCTCATGGAAGAGGAGGAAGTGGATGTCCCCCCCCTCCCCCCCTTCCAACTTCAGACCCCCACCATGTTCCATACAAATGATGTCCCTAGGGGTCCTCTAAGCCAAGGAGGCACAAATCCAGCGCATACCAAAGACAGCAATGGCAATGGGGAGGTGGCCTAGGGTTGCCAGCCTCCAGGTGGGGCCTGGATATCTCCCGGTATCACAACTGATCTCCAGACCACAGGTATCAGTTCCCCTGGAGAAAATGGCTGCTTCAGAGGGTGGACTCTATGGCATTCTACCCCACTTAGGTTGCTCCCCAAACCCCAGCCTCCTCAGAGCCAGTTTGGTATAGTGGTTAGGAGCGTGGAGTCTAATCGGGGAGAGCCGGGTTTGATTCCCCGCGCCTCCACATGCAGCTGCTGGTGTGACCTTGGGTCAGTCACAAGTTCTGTCAGAGCTGTTCGTTTGAGTCCCCACTAATCCACATGCACCTGCTGGTGTGACCTTGGGTCAGTCACAAGTTCTCTCACAGCTGTTCTTTCAAGAGGAGTCCTCGAAAGAGCTCTCTCAGACCCACCTACCTCACAGGGTGTCTGTTGTGGGAAGAGGAAGGGAAGGAGACTGTAAGCTGCTCTGAGACTCCGAGTGAAGGGCGGGGTATAAATCCAATCTCCTCCTCCCCCTTTTCTTCTTCCTCCACCCTTCAAACCTCCAAGAATTTCCCAACCTGGAGTTGGCAACCCTAGGTGGGAAAGGCACTGTTTCCACAGCAGAGTGCTGCACAGGATCCACACCTTTGTCCCATGGAGGATTCTGAAGCACAGACACTCTGACACCAACAAAAGTTGACCCAGTAGTCAGCTTATCTCTTCCTCCTTTTGCAGGCAGCAAATTCAAGGTGCTGAAAAGCTGTTTTAGCAGCACCAGGGGAGGAAGAACCAAAGGAAAGCGAGATTTAAATCAATAACTGAGATTTACGGTCAAATGTACTTTGACAGCAGGTAGTGGTAAAGATTGGCCACGGGGCCGGTCCTCTTACACCAGGGCCAAAGACGCAGGTAGATCCCCTGTCACTAACACGTGCCAAACTGTGGCCTTCTTGGAGTGAGATCTCAGCCAGATCCATTTTAATGGGCTTGATCTACTAGTCACTGGAAGCAAGTCTCTGCCCTGTGCTTTTCCCAGGGTCAGGGAGACGGAATTATATAGGGATGAGTCATGGTCTCTGTATTTGGGGGACAATTTAGCAGCAGAAGGCAGAGAAATTACTCCTAGCCAATTACTCCTAGCAAGGAAGGGTAAAATGGAGTGCCCAAACGAAAGGGGAGAAACTGTTTCTATGGTAGCACACACAGTTTTCTTCAAGTTGCCGTGGATTCCCCCACCCACCCCCGGGGGGGGGGGGAACTTCAACAGAGATTCATCAGGTGAGGTTTTTCTCAGCACATTGATGCAGGGATGAGGGAATCTTAGCCTGTTGGATTTCAGCCTGTCTCCCCCGGCTGTCGAATCACAGGGGACCTTACAGTAAACAAAGCCCATCCGCACTGGGAATATGTCACTAATATGGCAGAGTTCAAACAGGCATAGAAGCACGGTGGTATCGTGTGCCGTAAATAAACTCCCAAGAAGTCTATTGCCAAAAGTAAAACTTCCATTTATTCAGGTAGAACAAAGTCTGAGTCCAGTGGCACCTTGAAGACCAACAAAGTTTTATTCAAGGTATAAGCTTTCGTGTGCACACAAAAGCTTATACCTTGAATAAAAGTTTGTTGGTCTTCAAGGTGCCACTGGACTCCAATTTTGTTATGCTGCTTCAGACCAACATGGCTACCCGGCCTGGATTTATTCAGGTAGATTCAGTTCACATTCAGGTTGAAGCTGAGAGAAAAGAGCCTAATCCAGGGGTGGTCAAACTGCGGCTCGGGAGCCTCACATGGCTCTTTCACACATATTGTGTGGATCCCAGCAGGGTGGCTGGGGAAGTGAAAAGGAGGCATGTTTCTCCTTCCTTCCTTCCTTCCTTCCTTCCTTCCTTCCTTCCTTCCTTCTCCCATCTATTTGCTTTTTCTCTCTCTCACACTCTCTTTCTTTCTTTCCACCTCTTTCATTCTTTCTTTCCACTTCTCTCTTTCTCTCTCTCTTAGACAAATAAATATAATTAGCAAACAAATAAATATCATTGGACAAATAAATATCATTACCAATATCTGTTTTTACCCTTTTGTTTTTATTTCTGGCAGTCTCATTTGATGTTAATAAAAAGCAAATTCACATATTTTAAATAAAAACATGTGTAATATTTCTTCATGTCTTGTGGCTTTCAAACATCTGATGTTTATTCTATGTGGCTCTTACGGTGAGCAAGTTTGGCCACCCCCGGCCTAATCTAAAGAACACTGTTCCCTATCGCAAATGGCCAGCTGATCCCGCACCATGTATGTGGAAGTATGAGGACACTGCAGGGAGCAGTAGATATGTCTGTCTCCACAAAAAGCCATGTGATGAATGAACTAGAACAAAGCACACAGGATGGGAGGAGGGGTCAGAGAGCAGCTCTGAGGTTAAAAACAAAGAGAAGCATCCCATTTAAGGAGATAACATTTAATACACACTTGGAGCAATGTAGCCCCCCCCCCCATGGCCAGGCATGCTGAGTCACTGACTCCAACAATCCACACCCAAGTTGGGGTGGGTACACTACCTGATCTGGAGCTCCGGTTCATTCCACTTTTTTTTTTTAACTTAATTTTTTTTTTTACGTCAGCAAGCATACAACCATCCGATATTGTACATTCTATAGGTAAACTCAGGGGTTGTTGTCTGGAGATCAACCATAAGAGCAGGAGATCCCCATGTGCCACCTGGAAGTTGGCAGCCCTAGTGTAATGCCCTAGAGTTCACCCTCCAAAGCAGCCAATTTCTCTGCGGGGGTGGGTGGGGGATGGCTGTTCCATTTTCAACAGGAAAAACCGGTTGTGGACGATTGCTAAAATGCATTGAAACGGCATTATCCAATGCGTACGGAAGCAGCCGCAGACCTGAGTTTGATAAAAGATTAGTTCTGGCCTGCTAATAGGGTTGCCAACTGTGGGCTGGGATATTCCTGGAGATTTGGGGGTGGGGCCTAGGCACAGCAGGGTTTGGGGAGGGGAGGGGCCACTGTGGGGTATCCTGCCACGGATCCCACCTTTCAAAGCCGCTCTTTCCTCCAGGGAAACTGATCTCTCTTTAATCCATTTGGCAAACACTATAGACCAGTGTGGTGCAGTGCGGTGGCTCAAGTGGTCAAGACGCTGAACTGCAGGCTGTGGAAGGTCGGTAGTTCAGCAGTTCGAGACCCGGGTGTGCCGCATGACGGAGTGAGCTCCCGTCTCAGTTCGAAAGCCAGAAATTGCAAGTAGATAAAGAGGTACCACTTCGGTGGGAAGGTAACAGCGTTCCGTGCACCTTGGTGTTTAGTCATGCTGGCCACATGACCACAGAAACGTCTTCGGACAGCGCTGGCTCTTCGGCTTTGAAACGGAGATGAGCACCGCAACCCTAGAGTCGGATTCAACTGGCTTTCGAGCAAGGAAGCCTTTACCTTTACCTTTTCTAATGCCATACAGTCCATCCTCCAAAGCTGCCATTTTCTCCAGGGGAATGGATCTCTGTAGTACGGACATGAGTTGGAGTTCCGGGAGATTTCTAGGCCCCACCTGGAGGTTGGCAACCCTACCATAAATGAAGACGCTTCTAGAATCTGTTTCACAACAGGGCATCCCTCGCTTGGGCTGACGAAATACCTCCAAACTGCCCTGCTCCGCTGAGCCTATTTCATAAAATTGTCATGCGGCTACAACGCAAACTTGAGCTCTTTGGAGAACAGGGGAATGGAAACGTAGCCGTTGGAATGAATAAAAGTCCCCGTGCTTTCGCTTGTCATTGGCTCCCAGTCATTAATTAACTTAATCCAGGTTAATGATACCTAACGGCTCCCCTGGGCTAGTGTTTATCCGACTCCGTCTTAACAACCTTCAGTAAAAAAGTCCTTTCCCTTGTCAAAGGAGACAATTTCCTCTACACGGGGGAGTCCGCCTAATTTAAGACCTTGTACGTTAAACCCTTTCGGTCCTGTCCTGCTCTTGGAGCCTGCAGAGAACACTGAATCAATTACATTAAGGCAGGCTGGTGTGGATGGAAAACCCGTCCTGCTCCACCTGCTTCGGCGTTTTTCGCTTTGCTAACGGAAGAGGCCAATTTCCCTGCGCTGGTGGCTAATAGATTTCCCTTCCAAACTGCTAACAGACCCTCTGGCGTCCCTATAAACCACCAGCAGCGATGGATTTATAGGGCCAGGGTCTCTGCAAAATCCCCCTACGTCTAGCATAGGATAATCTCGAGAGTTTACCGGACTCAGTTATCTACAAGGATTTGGGGGGGGGGGAGCGGAGTTATTCATAGGGTGGGCTATTGATTGAAATTATTTTTTACCCTGCCTCCCCTACTCTGGAGGTGTCTTTCAATCAATAGAATAAAGTAGAGTGTTGGACTGGATGGGCCACTGGCCTGATCCAACATGGCTCCTCTTGTGTTCTCAAGCAGGTGCCCTACATGCATGAATCCTGGCCACGTTTTTGACACGCAGTGTTCTTATGATCTCACAAGGTATCCCTTATTTTGAAGCTCTTCCATCGGCAGCCCTACATCTTGATCTAATGTCAACTCAAGGGCACGGTGGACTAACAATAAAGATCAGGGGTGCCTGGCCAGAGACAGCTTCGCAGGGGCTGCCACATCATCTCCAGGTGGGCTTTAAAGACCGCCTCTTCCCATATACGCAGGGCCAGCCCCAGCTTATTTTGCACCCTAGGCAAGGATCCCTTCTGCCCCCCCCCCATGCACCCACCATGGCTCGGAGCATCTGTACCCCGGACCTCCTGTTCCCCTGGCACCCATGCTCTTAACACTCACTTTTGCTTTTGTAACTTTGCCTGCTTTGCACATCTGGCTTCCACCAAGGAAGACTCTGCAAAGAAAGACAGTCACAGACAACCTCTGCTTCTCATTTAATATATGTTACTCCCCAATTCTCCCCCCTGTGCATTTCTATATTAACGCATTTGAACTGGTTTCAAACCTGAATGAACTGTCTTGGCTGCCTGCCTACCAAAGAACCTGTAACGCAAGTAGGGTTGCCAACCTCAAGGTGGGGGCTGGAGACCACCTGGGATGGCAACTGCTCTCTAGACAGCAGAGATCAGTTCACCTGGAGAAAATGGCCACTTTGGAAGGTGGCCTTCTCCCCTTCCCCCTTCCCAAAACCTGCCCTCCCCAGACTCCATCCTCAGATCTCCAGACTCCGCCCCCAAGTCTCAACATACCTAAGGGACCACCTCTTCCCATATATGCCTCAGAGAGCATTACACTCTGAGAGTCAATTTCTCCTGGTGATCCCTGGCCCAAAGGATGGCTGCCTAGCCTCAACCAAGGGCAGGGCTTTTTCTGCCCTGGCCCCCACCTGGTGGAACCTGCTCCCGATTGAGATCAGGGCCGTCTGGGATTTTCTTCAATTCCACAGTGCCTGCAAGATGGAGCTGTTCCACCAGGACTTTGGCTGAGGCAGCGGGCTTCCACACTTGGCCCACCCCCCGAGCTTGCTGTCTCCCACCCACTGATAACTGGCCATATTTATCTACATCAGTGGGCCAGTTTCTCCTATGATGGGGATTATTAGGAAAGGGGCTGAAAATAAAACAGTCAATATTATCATGCCCCTGAACAGACCTATGGTGTGGGCCAGGTTCGTAGCCAGGATTTTTTTAACTTGGGGGGCATTTAAATTTCTTAGGGGGCACTGGCTAATCAAATTAAAACAATACCTGGCTCCTTCCCCACACCTGCCACAACTTGGGGGCCCTGGATGGGAAGTTGTGGGGTCTTGCCAGTAAGTCGGGGGGCCTAGCCCCGAGATGCCCCACTGTAGCTACGGGCCTGGCGTGGCCACATTTGGAATACGGTGTGCCATTCTGGTCACCTAAGGGGTTAGAGCAGCTTCCCCACGAGGAAAGGCTGAAGAGTCTGAGACTTTTCAGTTTAGAAGGGGGGTTATGAGAGAGGTTTACAGAATTATGCAGGGGGCGGAGAGCGTGAGTAGAGAGAACTTTTTCTCTCCCTCCTTCCCAAAATGCTAGAGCTTGAGGGTATCCAATAAAGCTGTTGGACAAAAGATTCAGGATGGAAGAAAGGCGATACTTCTTTATACCCTGAGTGATTAAAATGCAGAATTTGCTCCAAGAGGATGTAGAAGAAGAGATTGGATTTATACCCCACCCTTCACTACCCAAAGGTGTCTCAGAGCGGCTTCCAAGCTCCTTTCCCTTCCCCTTCCCAGAACAGACACCCTGTGAGGGAGGTGGATAGGGATCCCAAGTCCCCCCGGGGGGTGGGGAAACCCTCGACCCAGAGGCCCGTTCCCCGGCGCCACCGGATCGGGCCCCGGGGGGGACTCCTCCCTGACGTGCGCATCACCCAGAAGTGACGCGAGCACGCCGGGCACACTGGGGGCAGGGCCACAGCCATACAAGAGAAAACTATGGTTTTCCCTTGTATGGTCGTGGCCCCGCCCTCAGCGTGCCCGGCGTCATAACGTCACATCCTGGTGATGTATGTGCGGCGCGCGCGCTCCAGGATCCACCCGGGAGTCCCCCGTCGCCAAGGTAAGTTCCACTTGGCAACCCTATAGGTGGGGCTGAGAGAGCTCTGACAGAAATGGCTCTTTTTTTCAAGGACAGCTCTTGGTCAGAACTACAGCTTGCCCAAGGTCATCCAGCCAGGTGCAAGTGGAGGAGTGGGGAATCAAACCCGGTTCTCCCAGTTTAGAGTCCGCACACTTAACCACTACACCAAACTGGCTCTCAGGCATAGACAGCATAGACAGATTCATGGAGCACAGGTCTATCAGCAGCCCCTGGCCATTTTGACTAAAGGGAACCTCTCTGTTCAGAGGCAGTAAACCTCTGAATACCAGTGCTAGGAGGCAACATTATGAAAAAGCCCGGGCCTCTATTTGTTGCTCCTCTGTGTAACCATGTGTGCTTGTAATTGCATTTGTCTGTACTGTGCTGATGCTGTGACTGTCAGATGTCTGTGTATCTGTGCATTTGGGACTCAGGGATTACTGCTGTGTTTGTATGGCTTGCCTTGCATCTCATGCTTGCCTACGGATGGGCAAGGCTTGGGCTGCCTGGACTACAGAACACGTGCTTCCCTGCACCTTCCCAGAGTGCCTCTGGACAAAGAAGACCAGCACCATTGTGCCAGTTGGGACACTTGGAGGAACAACAGGGTTCCCCACCATTGCTGACCTGTGGGAAACCACGTAACTCTTCCTGCTATCTGGTTTTGGCATCACAAAGAAAACTTCCTTTATGGCCCATGGACCAGGCACATCTCTCTGCAAGTCAAAGGTTGCCAATGGAAACAACGGTTTCACACCTGGCCACATGGCTCTCTCTTTGAAGTTAGGGTAGAGCATCTGCATATTGCCCCCTTCCCCTCGATTAGGACGTCACAACTCTTTAACCTATAGCCGTAGTAAAGAGGACGGACCCTAAGGGTTTATGGCCTTAAGCCAAACCCAAAAACTAGCTTTTAAAAAGAGAAACACAGCCTTTGTTTCTCTGGTTAACCCATCCCTCCCTTACCTTGCAACTTAAGTGCTGCAGGTGATTCTTACTGCGTTCCCGGGAGTCGCGACCCGAGAACCCGCACGTGGCTTGGCCGGACCAGTCCGTGTGTTTTTAGAGTTCACCCGCTGATCCTTAAGCTGCCCCATTTCTTCTACGAGGAGATTTCTTCTCAGCTTGGACCTCAGATAAGTATAAGCGATATCCTGCTGTGTTATCCCCCTTGTCTGTTGAATTTCTTATTTTCCTTGCTGATTGCTTTCTATATACTATTGTAACTAAGGAACTTGCGTGATTCTGCGTGTGCATCTGTTTTTCGTATGCTTGAGAACTGCTTAGTAAAAGGCAACATTTATTCATTAAACCTAGCGTGTTGTCTCACTTCCTGGGAAATAGGAGCGTTCGTTGGCCAATCTGCCCTCTGTATACACGGGAAAATTACTCACGCCACGCCCACTGTCGTACATAAGTCTGAGTTGGGCATTCGGAACCGTCCTTAGAGGAGGTCCGGTATCATCTGGATTAACTGGCTGGCCATTGTGTGAGACAGGATGCTGAACTAGATGGACCACTGGTGGGATCCAGCGGGGCTCTTCTTATGTTCCAGGAAGGTGGTGAGCTCCTGGATGAACACTTACCAGGGATGCTTTAGGCAGATCCTGCATTAAGCAGGAGGTAGGACTAGATGGCCTCTACGGCGCCCTTCCAGCTCTATGATTCTGTGTTTTTCCATTTCTCTCTTGGGCATCACCATGCGACCATGTTGTTTGCAGTGAAAATTGTGCTATAGCCACAGAAGACGTACCCTTTAATTTAATTCATCAGAGCTCCAAATACATAATCACTGCTTTATCATTCATGTGATATGTTTTGTCGCCCATTGGGGTTTCATTTGTCAAAAAGAAAATATGAGCAATTACAAATGGGTGACGTTCATGATTTAAGAAGCTGAGCAACAAGCCAAGGGTGCCCATCTTGCTTCTAGGATGGGGGGGGGGGTTTCCAGGTTTTGAGGGTCCCCGGGGGGCAAGTTGCCCTCTAGCAGGGGCCCAGCAATTCCACCAACATTGTCTTATCCTCCTCCATTTGCCCCCCCCTTCAAACAGAGACAAAAGACAGGTGGCAAATGCTGCTACTTTCTACTGCAAGTCAATGCCATCACTGCCCCTCACTTGCCCAGTAAGTGGACAGTGATGGCAGCTGCAAGAAGCAGCCTTGCTCAGAGAGAGGGTGCCAGCAACTGCTGTTCCTCAGTCTAGCTGCCATCACTGTGCATTCATCCAGGCAGGCTTAAAAGTAAAGGTAAAGGTTCCCTTGCTCGAAAGCCAGTCGAATCCGACTCTAGGGTTTGCGGTGCTCATGTCCGTTTCAAAGCCGAAGAGCCAGCACTGTCCGAAGACGTTTCCGTGGTCATGTGGCCGGCATGACTAAACACCAAGGCGCATGGAACGCTGTTACCTTCAAACCGAAGTGGTACCGATTTATCTACTTGCAATTTCTTGCTTTCGAACTGCTAGGTTGGCAGGAGCTGGAACTAGAGACGGGAGCTCACTCCGTCATGCGGCACACTCAGGTCTCGAACTGCTGAACTACCGACCTTCCACAGCCTGCAGTTCAGCGTCTTAACCATTGAGCCACCGCAGCTCCCCAGGCAGGCTTAGAGGAGGCCAAATGACCATGAGGGACCCTAACCTCCCGCCGCCACCAAGCCACGCAGCAGGGCAGAGAGAGTATGTGCTATGCCCTGATGGGTCAGAGGTCACTGATGAACACATGAAGCTGCCTTACACTGAATCAGACCATTGGTTCATCAAGGTCAGTCCCCTCTACTCAGGCTGGCAGCAGCTCTCTAGGGTCTTAGGATGAGGTCTTTCACATCACCTCCTACCTGATTCTTTTAACTCCTGGGCTTTGAACCTGGGCTGGGACCTTCTGCATGACAAGCAGATGCTTTGCCAGTGAGCTACATCCTGGAGCTGCGGTGGCTCAAGTGGTTGAGACGCTGAACTGCAGGCTGTGGAAGGTCAGTAGTTCAGCAATTCGAGACCCGGGTGCTGCATGATGGAGTGAGCTCCCGTCTCTAGTTCCAGCTCCTGCCAACCTAGCAGTTCGAAAGCAAGAAATTGCAAGTAGATAAATAGGTACCACTTCGGTGGGAAGGTAACAGCGTTCCGTGCGCCTTGGTGTTTAATCATGCCGGCCACATGACCACGGAAACGTCTTCGGACAGCGCTGGCTCTTCGGCTTTGAAACGGAGATGAGCACCGCAACCCTAGCGTCGGATTCGACTGGCTTTCGAGCAAGGGAACCGTTACCTTTACAGCCCTCCTGAGGCCCTTGGTCCTCAGCATAGAGGGTTGCCAATCTCCATGTGGGGGGGGGGAGGCTGGAGTTCTAGCTGATCTCCAGACTGCAAAGGTCAGTTTGCCCAGAGACAATGGAAGGTTCTGAGGGTAAACTCTATGACATCATTATTGGAGTGAGCGACTGAGAATGCCTGGATGTTGGGAGGCGCCACGTCATTCCGAGCGTGCAGAGGTGTTATCTCCTTGCATGGGATGCCTCTCTTTGTTCTTCACCTGGGAGCTGCCCTCTGACCCCTCCTCTCCTGTGTCCTTTGTTCTCTGCCACTTCTTTGCGTGGCTCTTCATGGAGTCACACGTCTCTGCAGGTCTCCCCTGTGGAAACGATGGTTTCATACTCCCACATACGTGACACCGGGTCATCTGGCCTCTTGTGAGCGGAACCGTATTCCTTGAGTTAGCCTCCTCTCTCTGCTTTCGACTGCAACATGGACATGGACTGAATCTACTTGAATAAATGTAAGTTTTTCTTTTCTTTTTGCAATTTACTTCCTTTGGGAGTTTTACTTTGCTCCACGCAATAAGCTGCTTCTATGCCTGGGCAAACTCTGCTGGGTAAGCCAAGTGTCCCAGTAATCATATCCAGTGTTCCCTCCAAGCCGTGTGAGCTAGCTCATAATTTTTGAGCCCCGCCGGCTCACACATTTTTGCCTTAGCTCAGGAAGGGATGGCTCCAGAGCAAAGTAATGTATGCAGTAGCCAAATCGCTCGCTCACCACTTTAATGCCAGGAGCTCACAGAGTAGGATTTTTGCTCTCAAGACTCCACAGCTTAGAGGGAGCATTGGTCATATCCCTGCTGAGTTCCCAGTGCCAATGTTCCCTCTAAGCTGTGGAGTCTTGTGAGCAAAAATTCTACTTTGTGAGCCGCTAGCATTAATGTTGTGAGTGAGCAATTTGGCTACTGCATGAATTAGTTTGCTCTGGAGCCCTCCTTCCTGAGCTACGACAGAAATCTGTGAGCCGGAGGTTAAAAAGCTGTGAGCTAGCTCACACTAACTCAGCTTAGAGGGAACGCTGGTTCCCACCCCTCCTCAAACTTTGCCCTCCCCAGTCTCCATCCCCTAATCTCCAGGAATTTCCCAACTCAAAGTTGGCAACCCTATTTTCCACTAGGTTTGAAACTGGAAGTCTGCACACAGGGGTTCCTCTTCTGAACTGGAAGAGGGACGGCAGTAAACTAGTAAACTATTATTGCCAACCTCCAGGTGGTGGCTGGAGATCTCCTGGGAATACAACTGATCTCCAGGTGACCGAGGCCGGTTCCCCTGGAGAAAATGTCAGTTTGGGAAAGTGGACTCTATGGCAGGGGTGTCTTTTGTTATGAAGGCCGGATCTGACATAAATGAAACCTTGTCGGGCTGGGCCATGTGTGTCATAAAATGTAATGCCAAGTAGCAGAGATATAAACTTTATAAAGGACACAAACACAAAGGGTGTTTTTTTTTACTTAAAATAAAAATATGCTTAAAACATTAGCACTTTTGCAGTATTTTGTTTAACAGTGTCTGATAACTGACACCTCTTTCTCTGAATTATTGCATCAAAATGTCTGTGCCGTTGCGATCTTGAGTATGCCGTTCAGGTGTGTATCTGTAGGCTGCAAACCTACGATGACGCAGCAGCAGCAGAACTGGAAGAAGCAGCAGAAGACAGCCAGTTCCACTGCGGGCCTGATAGAAGCCCTCCGGGGGCCTGAACTGGCCCCCGGGCTGCATGTTTGACACCCCTGCTCTATGGCATTCTACCCCCATGGAAATCCCCCACCCTCCTCAGGCCCCACCCCCCAAATCTCCAGGCATTTCCCATCCCAAAGCAGGCGGCCCTGCCAGTCAACTAACCCCATGTAAGTAAAAACGATGAAATAAAGAGCAACTTCTCCAAATTCGGACTCCACCCGAGTGGGCACCTTTCATCCGTGGGCGAATCTGGAAGACAGGGATTCTCTTTAGGCGGCAGCTTAGGAGGACAGCAACACATTCTCCCCCCCTCCCTTTCCGATCTCTCGACTCTGAATCTTTTATCCCCAAATCCACTTTTTTATATCAAATCTGCTAATGAGCTTGTGCGGTTGCTGTGGCAACTGGGCTCTCTCTCTCTCTCTCTCTCTCTCTCTCTCTCTCTCTCTCTCTCCCCCCATCTTCTGCCTTCCACCAATTTCCTTTGCATTGATTTGGGGACACATGCAAAAAGCCATAAAATATTGAACCCTCCCCCACGTCTCGGGACCCTTCTCTGCCTTTCTCCTGCAATCTTTCACCATCCTTCTCTCTGGCTCAACGTAACTATCAGAGGGTCTCTGAGGAGGCCCCGGAATCGATACTCCAGTAAGAGCAATAGATGCTCAGCTTGGCCGTATGTGTCCTAGAGCTCGGCGAGATGAATCACCGCTTTCAACAGGACTCGCTTGCAAATGAATACACCTGAGGTTGCAGTCTTATTAAGGGTTTGAGTCTGTCCTTGGCGCCAGTCACGGGAAGGAGGACCGGGTTGTGCCCAAGTCCCACACATTAGGACAGAAGGACCAGAAGAGGTAGCAAAGAGTGTTGGAAGAAGCGCCGGGCCGTGCACAAGTGAGAAACTGGTGCAGTTTTATGGCACATCAGTCGGCAAGTCCTGCCCCAACGCTGGCACAATGTTGCATCAGTAAAACACGAGTGATAACCAAAGCCTTAACGGTTCACCCAATGGAAAGCCATTGGGCCCCCAGCAGGGAGAATGGTGGGAAATAAATAAAGTAAATAAATAGGGACATCTGTTTGGTATAGTGGTTAGGAGCAGCAGACTCTAATCTGGAGAACTGGGTTTGATTCCCCATGCCTCCATATGCAGCCAGCTGGGTGACCTTGGGTCAGTCACAGATTTCTCGGAGCTGTTCACTCAAGAGCAGTTCTCTCAGAGTTCTCTCAGCCCCACCTACCTCACAGGCAATGCTCCTTCCAAGCTGTGGAGCCTTGTGAGCAAGAATTCTACTTTGTGAGCTACGGGCATTAAAGTTGGGAGTGAGTGAGTTGGCTACTGCATAAATTTGTCTGCTCTGGAGCCCTCCTTCCTGAGCTAAGCTGAAATTGTGTGAGCTGGAGGCTAACTCAGCTTAGAGGGAACACTGCTCACAGGGTGTCTGTTGTGGGGAGAGGAAGGGAAGGAGATTGTAAACTGCTCTAAGACTCCAAGTGAAGGGTATAAATCCAATCTCCTCTTCCTCCTCCTCGTTCTTCTTCTAGGTTGAATGGGAACATGGGCATCCCAACTAGACAAGCTGGCCCAAGATGTGTTAGTTTTCAACTAGCCACAGGATTGGGATACATAAAGCAAGTCCTTCATCTCCATGCTGTTCATGTGCTATGACCCACTGAGTACAGGATAATGACTAGCCTGCATTGACACCATGCCCTCCAAGTGAAGAGAGACAGTGTGTTGTAGTGGTTAAAGGTTTGTACTAGGATCTGGGAGACCCAGGTTCGAATCCCCACTCTGCCATGGAAGCTTGCTGGGTGACCTTGGGCCAGTCACCCACTCTCAGCCTATCCTACCTCACAGGGCTGTTGTGAGAATTAAAAAGAGGAAAGGCGAATGTTGTAAGCCACTACGGGCCCCCAGCAGGGAGAATGGTGGGAAATAAATAAAGTAAATAAATAGGGACATCTGTATAAAGCAGCTGCGTTCATGCAATTTTCATTTCTTAACAGTCCCCCCCCCCCAATAGCTAGCAATCCAGAACAGTCCAGTGGAGCCTGAGCGGTGGGTGTTGCCTTCTGACACACTTCTGGTGATGTCAGGGGGTGTGGCATATGCAAATAAGTTATGCTAATGAGCTCCTCCACCTCTTTTTCTATTAAATGACCCCTGAGATTGAGAGTCTAACCATAGCAGAGTGGGGATTTGAACGTCGGTCTCCTAGATCCTAGTCAAACACAATAACCACTATACCACGCTGGCTCTCAGAAATTCTGCATCGCCATTCATTGCCATTGCCAATGCAGAGATATGCACACTGGCAAGAGGGCATGCACGGAGGGTTTCCTCCACCACCCACCATTTCACCTGAACTTTTCCCCTGCTGCATTAACCAAGGGATTTTTCAGAAGCCTTTTTTTTTTAAGTCAGTAAATAGTATAGCTTGAGAGCAAGTATGTGTGTGTGTGTGTCTGTGTGTGTAAAGTGCTGTCACAGCCAACTCAGTGGAACAGGCCTCCTCGGGAGGGGGTGGGCTCTCCTTCTTTGGAGGTTTTCAAGCAGAGGCTAGATGGCCATCTGACAGCGATGCTGGATTCTGTGAACTTGGGCAGATCACGAGAAGGGTGAGCAGGAAGGGTTGCCTCGGCGCTTAGTTCTCGTGGCCCTTTCTTACACGCCCAGGGAAATGCTGACTGCCACTTTGGGGTCAGGAAGCAATCCTGGAGGGTTTTTGTCATTTTCTGGGCATGGAACAATGGTCACGGCGGGTGTGGAAGGGAGCTATTTGTGATCTAGGGTAGCTATGTCAGATAAGATCTCTCTTTTCTTGTTTGAAATTTGCTGTTATTTGTTGTAAATTGCTTATTTTATTGTAATTTATTGTTTTTAAATCATATGATATTGTTTTAACCTGGCACTTAATAATAATTTCCTGCATTGTGCAAGGGGTTGGACTAGGTGACCCTGGAGGTCCCTTTCAACTCTATGATTCTAACTTATGGTGACCCCGGGAAGGAAGCTCGTCCATCCTTACCCTGTTCGCGAGTCCCAGCACCATCCAGAAGCAGAAGTGGTTTGCGGTTGCCTTCCTCTGCAGAGCCTTCCTAGATGGTCTCCAAGTACTGACACTGCTTAGCTTCCAAGATTTGACAGGATCAGGCTGTACTATGTCACTTTCCCTCCCCCTTTTCCAGTGTGTAGGGTGGTGTCAAATCACAACGGACTTATGTCAACACTAGAGATGTGAAGGCCTGGGTAAAAACTGGAAAAATTCGGGGGGAAAACGGGGTTTTTTCCATTTTTTCCCGGAAGCCTTTTTTGGGTTTTTTTGGAAAAATTGAAAAAAAGAAAAGAAAAGAAATTGATTATGGAACGTTTTATTTTAACATGATGAATAAAATATTTTAAGACAAGGTGTTCAAATATTTTCCAAATCATTTCTAAAAATATGTATGTATGGTATCAGATTGATCTAATTTCTGTGCACTGAGGACAAGCAAGTCCTAGGTTACAAACTGAACTCTCCGATGCAAGAGCAAGATGCATTTCTTCCTTTAGGAGGTGCTATTGTCAGAAGAAAAGAAAAAGGTTTCAGTTTTGTTTTTGCATGTGGGTGGGTATTCTGTTTGTAATAATTGTTTGGAGACACTATATTTTTAATATGCTAGTTGCGATAATTTCATGCCAAGTAAAAATGTCCATAGTCATATTTTATGTTCCTAAAGTAACAGAATGACTTTCAATCTAGAAAAGACAAAAGAAATGCTAATGTAGCATTTTTTTCAATTTTTCCAAAAATTTCCGTTTCCCCCCCCAAAAAACTGGGGGGAAACCGGATTTTTTTCCGAGCTTCAAAATTTCCAGAATTTTTACATCTCTAGTCAACACCAGCAATGGGGCTTTCAAGGCAAGTGAGAAGCAGAGGTGGTTTGCCCTTGCCTTCCTCTGCAGAGTCTTCCTCGGTGGTCTCCCAGCCAAGTATGGACCCTGCTTAGCTTCCGAGATCTGCCACCTTCCCTCCCTCTAAAGCAATTACCAATTTTTTAAAAACCTTCAAAAATCCCCTCTACTGGCATAGCAGAGGAAAAGGTGGCTAGGGGAGATAGGTGCCAGGAAAAAGGTGATGATGTGGGCAAAACCTTTGGAAATGCGCACCTTCCAATCCAGACGGTGTGACAAGCCATGGCTCAGTGACAGAGTACCTGCTTTGCTTGCAGAAAGTCCCAGGTTCAGTCCCCAGCCTCTCCAGTTAAAAGGATCAGGTAAGTAGCTGATGCGAAAGACCTCTGCCTGAGATCCTGGGCAGCTGCTCTCACTCTGAGTAGACAGTATTGGCCTTGATGGACCAAGAGTCTGGTTCAGCTTCATGAGTGTTCAAGAGGCTTGCTTGGACTGTGTGTGCTATTCCCCCAAAGATTATAGCAAAGCAGATTCTGGTGGGGTAGCCGTGTTGGTCTGAAGCAGCAGAATGAAGTTGGAGTCCAGTGGCACCTTTAAGACCAACAAAGTTGTATTCAAGGTATAAGCTTTCGTGTGCATGCACACTTCCTCAGATACAGTGGAACAGAACCTCCTCAACCGTTACGTATAGTGGGTGGGGGTTGTCAGGAAGGGACATTTAGAGGCAAGCTGTGTAAGTACTGGGTGATTACAGCTGAGACAGGATGTAAGAAAGATCTGGGGATGACAGTAGATTAGCATACAAATACAAGAGTTAAGGTGCCACTGGACCCAAACCTCTTTCCCACAGCTTGTGTTTGCATGCACACAAGAGCTTATACCCAGAATTAAACTTTGTTGGTCTTAAAGGTGCCACTGGACTCAAACTTTGTTCTATGGCAAAGCAAGTCTGAGACGGAGCAGTCTGAGGGTGGGGAAAGGCCAATGACAGCACGGCATTGTGTGGATTCTCCCCCCCCCCCCCAAATGCTCCAATTTGGACACCATGGTGGAAATTTATTATTTATTTGTCATTTTTTATTAAATTCTTTTTTGGCCCTGCCTTTCTCCCCAACGGGGACCCCGGGGCAGCTTCCATCCTTCCCCTCGCCTCCATTTTGTCCTCACAACAACCCTGTGAGGTAGGTTAGGCCAAGAGAGAGTGACTGGCCCAAAGTCACTCAGCGAGCTCCCCTGGCATGAGTCGGGATTCAAACCCAGGTCTCTCAGGTACTAGTCCACTGCTCTTAACCACTACACCACACTGGCTCAGTGTGGACAGCTACCTGAGGAGGGGAGGAGAAGTAGTAGAAGAAGAAGACTTAGAGTTGTTATACCCCACTTTTCTCTACCATGAGGAGTCTCAAAGCAGTTTTCAATCGCCTTCCCTTCCTCTCCCCACAACAGGCACCTTTTGAGGTGGATGGTGCTGAGAGAGCTCTGAGAGAACTGTGACTGGCCCAAGGTCACCCAGCTGGCTTCAGGTGGAGGAGGAGTGGGGAATCAAACCCTGGTCTCCAGATTAAAGTCTGCCGCTCTTAATCACTACACCACACTAGTTTGGGTAGGAGAGGGATCTCAGTGGGGCATAATGCCATAGAGTCCACCCTCCAAACCAGCCTTTTTCTCCAGGGGAACTGATCTCTACAGTCTGGAAACAGTCTGTAATTCTGGGAAATCTCCAGGCCTCATATGGAAGGTGGCAACCCTACTTGGGAAACATTGCTGAGCGGTCGGGTTAGAACGGATAAAAGGAAGTACTTCTTCACCGAAAGAGTGATTCACACATGGAATTCACTGCCACAGGAGGTGGCGGCGGCTACAAGCATGGACGGCTTCAAAAGGGAATTAGATAGGCATATGGAGCAGAGGTCCATCAGTGGCTATTAGCCACAAGGTATAGATAGGGGCTCTGGGGCAAGTGATGCTCTGTCTTCTTGGTGCTTGGGGGGGTCAACAGTGGGAGGGCTTCTAATGTCCTGGCCGCACTGGTGGACCTCCTGATGGCACTGGTATTTCTGGCCACTGTGTGACACAGAGTGTTGGACTGGATGGGCCTTTGGCCTGATCTAACGTTGGCATCGCTTATGTTCTTATGTTCTTATGCAAGGAGCTATAGCACTATTGTAAGCCTTGGGGCCATTTCAGTTTCACTACCCAATCCCGTGCGAGTTTCCAAAGAAGCCAGCCCCTCTGTGTGCCCTGGGGCCTGCACCCAGCTAAGTGTGTGCAAGATCACACCTTTAGGCCCTTTCATTTCCACTTCCCCTTTATCTCTCAGGCAGGATGTCTCAGGCAGGCTCCACCCTCAGCAAGAACCACCTGGGCCTGATATGTTAAAAGGGAGCAACTGATTTTGGAGACAGCAAAGTGTGCCTTTTGGGGGGGTCTGCGTTCTCGAGGAAGCCCTGACAGCCCTTGGAAAGATGCAGAGACGCTGCAGTGATACCCGCCCCTTCAAGCAGAGGAAAAGTTTAGGTAAAGTATTGGCTGAACAGTTCAGAGGGTGGAATTGGGTTGCCAGCTGTGGGCTGGGAAATACCTGGAGATGCTGGGGGTGGAGGGAGGGAGGGAGGGAGGGAGGGAGAGGGAGGATACCAGTGGGATACAATGACATGCAGTCCACCGGGGCCAGTTCCAGGCTTGTGGGGCTGGGGAGACAGAGTCCAGGGGCCCTGTCTGCCACAACCAGCCCCCATGCCTTCCTTCCCCCCAACACCTGTATGCCCCCTGCTCATGCATCCTTACCCTGTTCGCGGGTCCCAGCACCATCCAGTCTGAGTCGCCTGCTCCACCTGCCCACCCACTCCCTCCCTGCCAGCCCTGGCCAATGGATGCAGCTGGGGGTGCTGCTGCCCCTGCCACCAGGACTGCCCCCACTGTGAACCAACCCCCCCCCCCAGCTCCCTTCCTCAAGGCCTCTGGACAGTTGGGAGCACGTCAGCCTCCTCCTTTCCAAAGGCGGGGGCTAAGTCCCGATACTCGCGGGGAACGCGAGTATCCAAAGTTGTCCAAGGGACAACTGCCATTCTTGACAGAATGTCAGAACCCACGGCCAACAACGGAGTACACGCTTTCAAGACAGGTTATACTTTTATTGAAGAGCTATAGAGGCATTAATGTAGTCACTGTTAAGATGCAGTAACATAGTCACTGTTAAGACTGGCAGTTGTCCCTTGGACATAAAAAGATATAGGGCATTCGTATGCACCCCACCCCCCACTGCACTGGCCAATTAGGCACCCTCCCGCCAGCACCTGAAGCCAGCAAACTGTTTCTAGGCGAAGCTGGGAACTGTCCGGCTCCCACGGCTGCCTGGAAAGGCAAACAACACACACTCCCACCTGCACATCGTTATAGATAAGCATTTCGGCGCAAAGCATAGACAGGAATGGGAAAGCAATTTACACAGAGTCTGACTGAGCATCCCAACCCCCATGGCAGCATAACTGACAGAACCCCCCCCCCAAAGCATGTGACATGCCTGGCGTCAGCACGTCACCCGGAAGTGATGCAGCCAAGCCTGGTGCGCCGGGGGCGGGGCCGCAGTCATCCAAGGGAAAACTATGTTTTCGTCCCCAGTCCCCTTTCTGCATGTTTTCAATACAACTCTTCAGTCTAGGCTTGCCAAGTCCCCCCGGAACGGGGCTGGATTCCCCCGCTGTACATACAGCGGGGACTTGGCAACCCTAGCACAGGGACAGTTAGGCTGTAGGGAAGGGGTGTGTGGGGGGCCCAACAGCAGCGGGTCCCACCAGTAGTCAGTTTGGTGTAGTGGTTAAGTGTGAGGACTCTAATCTGGGAGATCTGGGTTTGATTCACCACTCCTCCACTTGCAGCTGCTGGATGACCTTGGGCAAGCCATAGTTCTGTCAGAGCTGTTCTCTCAAGGACAGTCCTGGAAAGAGCTCTCAGCCCCGCCTACTTCACAGGGTGTCTGTTGTGGGGAAGGAAAGGGAAAGGAGTTTGTAAGCCACTCTGAGACGCCCAAGTGAAGGGTGGGGTATAAATCCAATCTCCTCCTCCTCCTCCTCCTCTTCTTCTAGTCCTTGGCCCTGGCACTGCCCCGTCTCAGGGTATTCTGACACCAGCCCTGCAGTCTGTCCTCCAAAACAAGACATGGTATCCAGGGGAACTCAGATCTGTTGCCTGGAGATCAGTTCTAATTCTGGGAGATCTCCAGGCCCTGCATGGAGGTTGGCAACCCCAGGGAAATGCATGGACGGCGGGGTAAGCTTGAAGGCCTTCAGTGTTGGTAAGGTTGCCGGTCTCCAGGTGGGACTTGGAGATCTCCCAGAATGACAGCTGGTCTCCAGATTGTGGAGATCCATTCCCCTGGAGAAAAATGGCTACTTTGGAGGGTGGACTCTGTGGCACTGTTCCCTGCTGAGGTCTGCCTTCAGGTTCCACTCCCCCCCTCCCCCCCCAATCTCCAGTAATTTCCCAGCCTGGAGTTGGCAACTTGAGGTGCTGCTGGTTGGGTGTGGTCTTCAAAGTGAAAGTCCACTCCTTTAGGGGGGGCAGGGCAGAAGCAGGCAGTAGCTTTACATGTGGGGTGTATATTTGCCACTTCAAGGGGAGGGGGTCCTCCCAAAGATCACTAAACCCAGAGTCCATTCCAGGTTGCCTTTTGCACTTTTTATTTCTCGAAGTCCTCGCTTCACTCTTCTGTCCCCTCTGGTTTTGTAGGCTGCTTTTACGCCAGACCTTTCTTCCGCCTTTTAAGCCCGTCCTGATCTTCAGTCTCTCTTATCACCCCAGCAGGACACAGGCCAGGCTGGAGTCGTCATAGAATCCTAGAATCATAGAGTTGGAAGGGACCTCCAGGGTCATCTAGTCCCACCCCCTGCACAATGCAGGGAATTCACAAATACCCCCACACCCCCAGTGACCAGTGTTCCCTCTAAGCTGAGTTAGTGTGAGCCAGCTCACAGCTTTTGAGCCTCCAGCTCACACATTTTTGCCTTCGCTCAGGAAGGATGGCTCCAGAGCAAACTAATTTATGCAGTAGCCAAATTGCTTGCTCACAGCTTTAATGGTAGTAGCTCACAAAGTGGAATTTTTGCTCACAAGACTCCACAGCTTAGAGGGAACATTGCCAGTGACCCCTGTTCCATGCCCAGAAGATGACAAAAAACCTCCAGGATTGCTTCCTGACCCCAAAGTGGCGGTCAGCATTTCCCTGGGCGTGTAAGAAAGGGCCACGAGAACTAAGCCCTGAGGCAACCCTTCCTGCCCTCCCCTCTCGTGATCTGCCTGAGTTTACAGAATCCACATGGCTGTCAGATGGCCATCTGGCCTCTGTTTGAAAATCTCCAAAGGTTTCCTTATGTGGGAAAGCTGCCAACATGTGGGGCTTCTGGCAGGGTCCCCTGATGCTGACCCCCTCCCCCCCATTTGCTAGCAGTCTACCCCCTGTGCTCCCAACTCTATGTCATA
This sequence comes from Gekko japonicus, assembly GCF_001447785.1. Lineage (NCBI taxonomy): Eukaryota > Metazoa > Chordata > Lepidosauria > Squamata > Gekkonidae > Gekko > Gekko japonicus. The sequence goes on along the minus strand of NW_015165265.1, from coordinate 15,089 downwards.
CCCACAGGGCTACCAGGAAAAGGGTGGCAGACAGTGCAGAACATGTGGAGTCTTGGGGGTGGAGCCTGAGGAGGGTGGGGTTTGGGAGGGGAGAGACTTCAGTGAGGCATAACTAGAGATGTGAAGGCCTGGGGAAAAACGGGGGGGGGGAATCCGGGGGAAAACCGTTTCCCCCCGTTTTTTTCCTGAAGCCTTTTTTGGTTTTTCCCGAAAAATTGAAAAATGAAAAGGAAAAAAAATGATTATGGAACATTTTATTTTAACATGACGAATAAAATACTTTAAGACAAGGTGTTCAAATATTTTCCAAATCTTTTCTAAAAAATATGTATGGTATCAGATTGATCTAACTTCCGTGCACTGAGGACAAGCAAGTCCTAGGTTACAAACTGAACTCTCCGATGCAAGAGCAAGATGCATTTCTTCCTTTAGGGGGTGCTAATTGTCACAAGAAAAGAAAAAGATTTCCGTTTTGTTTCTGCATGTGGGTGGCTATTCTGTTTGTAATAATTGTTTGGAGACACTATAGTTTTAATGTGCTAGTTGTGATAATTTCATGCCAAGTGAAAATGTCCATAGTCATATTTTATGTTCCTAAAGTAACAGAATGACTTTCAATCTGGAAAAGAAAAAAGAAGTGCTAATGTAGCTTTTTTTTTTTTCAATTTTTCCAAAAATTTCCGGTTTTTTCCCGGGGGGGAAACGGGTTTTTTTCTGAGCTTCAAAATTTCCGGAAATTTTACATCTCTAGGCATAACACCAGGGAGTCCACCTTCGGAAGTGGCCCTTTTCTCTGTTGAGTTGATCTCTGTTGCCTGGAGATTGGTCACAATGCTCCCTCTAAGCAGTGGTGGCTTGTGAGCAAAAATTCTACTCTGTGAGCGACTGGCATTAAAGTGGTGAGCGAGCGATTTGGCCACTGCATACGTTAGTTTACTCTGGAGCCATCCCTCCCTGAGCAAAGACAAAAATCTGTGAGCCGGAGGCTAAAAAACTGGGAGCTTAGAGGAAACACTGGTCATAATCCCGGAGATCTCCAGCCACCACCTGGAGGTCAAGTAATGTGAAAAACACAGTGGAGTCCGATGACGCATAAACCCAAATCTATACTTACACAGTAGTGAAGAACGTTAACGCAAAAACAGTACAATAGCGGCAAAAGCTCTAGTTGTTGTTCAGTCGCACAGTCGAGTCCGACTCTTTGCAACCCCATGGACCAGATCCTGCCAGGCCCTCCTGTCTTCCGCCGTCCTCTGAAGTTGGCTCAACTTCATGTCGGTTGCATCTATGACACTGTCTAACCATCTCCTCCTTTGCCGTCCCCGTCTTCTTTGACCTTCAATCTTTCCCAGCATCAGGGTCTTCTCCAGGGAGTGCTCCCTTCTCATTGGGTGGCCAAAGTATTTGAGCTTCAGTTTCATTATCTGGCCTTCCAGGGAACAGTCAGGGTTGATTACTCGTACAGTATTTGTGATGGTTGGATTGGACATTTCTAATTTTCTGGCTTTTATTCTTCAGCTTTGTTACTTCTCCAACACGGATCAACATCAGTCAGCCAGGACAGCTTTAACACAGAAGCTGGCCTGCTTTTAAACCTTCCCGGCTAATGTAGCCACTCCCACTGTACAAATAACAACCTATCAGGTTGAACGGATAATGACCAATCACAAGCGCTCCCGTTCCGTAAGGTGATTGGATGACACAACCTGGGCTAGTGCTCCTATTGGTTACATTAGGATCCTAGCCCAGGCCGAAGCTTAACATTGCACTTCAATGAGATGTTTCACATACATCAAGTCCTATACAGATCATGCATTCAAAGTCCATCTGAATACATAACAAATCCCTCCCCCCTAAGCAAAAACAACTAAGTACAATCATAGTCATTTAAGTAGGAAGGGGCACGGCGCGTTCTCTGAGACCTACGTGGCTGCGTAGTCTCAGGGCACATTTCAGCAGGGGGGACACTAAATGACTCTGGGACCTCAGAGTCAGGAGCACTTCCGTCCGGTACGAATGGTCCTTGAGTAGGGGTCTGCCCTGCCTCGTGGACAGTACTGGGGCCCTCGGGTTCGTCAGTACTTACCTCCGGTGGAGGTCATGGAAGGTCCTCGGG
>NW_015165265.1:12553-12785 GCF_001447785.1 Gekko japonicus | reverse complement strand
TGAGCGCACTTTGCTGCTGAGGCTTCAAATCGTTTAGATCGGGATGGAGTCGATCTAACAGGGACGCTAGGCGGCGCCCCATCAACAGCTCAGCCGGGCTGCGGCCGGTGGCTGAGCACGGTGTTATATGCTGGCGCAGCAGGAAAGAAGCCAGCTTAACACCCCAGTCCCCTTGCGTGAGCTTTGCAAGGGCCTCTTTGGTCGTACGGACCATTCTTTCTGCCTGGCCATT
>NW_015165265.1:10140-10272 GCF_001447785.1 Gekko japonicus | reverse complement strand
TTGGTGGACATCACCGTCACGGATGATCCGGAGTCGACTTCCATGTCGCATGGCAAGCCGTCGAGGTGGACGGTGACATGGATCTTTCCGGGACCACCGGTGCGCAGGACTGTAGCTGATGATGACAGGCCC
>NW_015165265.1:3235-9670 GCF_001447785.1 Gekko japonicus | reverse complement strand
TGCAGCCTTGCGCAAAGCCGCCACGTACTCTGCGACGGACTCGTTCGGCGCTTGACCACGCTTGTAAAAAGCATGCCGACAGGCAATCTCTGACGGCTGTGGGGAGAAGTGCGCCTTCAACTTATCTGTTAAGTCCTTGAATGACACTGCCTTGATGTCCGCTGGAGCCACCAGTGACCGGGCGATGTCGAACACGCTCTTTCCACAAGAGCTCATAAGGGTCGCTCTTTTCTTCTCCTCCGTCGTGATGTCATGCGCTTCGAGGTGGAACTCAAACCTTGTGAGGTAAGAGTCCCAGTCCTCGGTGGTCGGTTCGAACGCTTCGAACTTCTGGCTGCTTGTGGCCATTCTCACAGGCGCTGCCACCGGCTCAGGTGGTGCCTGCTGTTGATCAGCCACGGCGATGTGCTCGCTGTTGTCCGTCGGGGGATCTGCACTAGCAGGGCTGCCTACCCGCACTAACATCCCATCCTCGTCGCCAATTGTTAAGTCGTGTGCTTAACAAAGAGTCGGAGAGTGATTCAGCAAGAATGTGGCTTTTATTCTTCAGCTTTGTTACTTCTCCAACACGGATCAACATCAGTCAGCCAGGACAGCTTTAACACAGAAGCTGGCCTGCTTTTAAACCTTCCCGGCTAATGTAGCCACTCCCACTGTACAAATAACAACCTATCAGGTTGAACGGATAATGACCAATCACAAGCGCTCCCGCTCCGTAAGGTGATTGGATGACACAACCTGGGCTAGTGCTCCTATTGGTTACATTAGGATCCTAGCCCAGGCCGAAGCTTAACATTGCACTTCAATGAGATGTTTCACATACATCAAGTCCTATACAGATCATGCATTCAAAGTCCATCTGAATACATAACAGTACATTGCATATGAAATTCACATAGACACAAAGGAACATTCAAACAAACGATTAACAAAGATTGATCGTAAACGTGTGCAGAAATCTTGTGTAAAAACACAAGATCCTGAAAATATGACTGAGTAAACTGAAGCTGACAAGTGGCTGGGTTGCTCCTTGTTTCAAGAATCCTCTTTCTCAAGGTCAACTTCAGGAATTCGGTTTCAATAGTGCTGCATTCCGCGCCGACAGTTCTGTGGAAAATCCGCACTCAGCATTTAAATCCCGCTTCAGTAGTGCTGCTGAAAATTGGCATTCAGCATCTAATCTGGAACCGATCTTTAAATTGTACAGAATTTGCCAATCTGCCTTTTCTAGGAGCCGCACGGGCGTCTGGATTCAACAAGTCAGCAAGGCCCGCTTTCCAAGGTGGCCCTTTTCTCCGTCGAATTCATCTCTGTCGCCTGGAGATCAGTCGTAATGCCAGGAGATCTCCAGCCACCGCCTGGAGGTTGGCTGCCCTGTGGTTGGGAGGTCTCATAAGCAGGCTGGGAAGGGCAGGCAGGCAGGTAGAAGCTGTGGAGGTGGGTGGGAAGGAGGGCATGAGCAGAGGGCATGGTAGGCAGAGGAGAGAAGCGTAAGGTCCTCCAAACCGGGAAGTGGCTGTGGCTGTAGTGGTCAGGGTCCTATTAGGCTAGGACTTGAAATGCAAAATCCCTGCTATGAAGATCACACACAAAAAAAACCCCTCTAGCCAATAGTTTTCCCTTAACCCAACCTACCTCACTGGGTTGTTTGTGAGGATAAAATTAGGGGGGGATTAAGTGCGCGGACTCTGATCTGGGAGAACCGGGTTTGATTCCCCACTTCTCCACTTGCACCTGGCTGGATGACCTTGGGCAAGCCGTAGTTCTGATAAGAGCTGTTCTTGAAAAAAAGAGCAGTTTCTGTCAAGAGCTCTCTCAGCTCCACCTGCCTCACAGGGTGTCTGTTGTGGGGAGGGGGAGGGAAAGGAGTTTGTAAGCTGCTCTGAGACTCCTTTGGGTAGTGAAGGGCAGGATATAAATCCAATCTCTTCTTCTTCTTCTTCTTCTCTGTGATATCTTAAGGAACCCTTTAGAGCAGGGGTGTCAGATTCATTTGTTACGAGGTCCAGATCTGACATAAATGTCACTTTGTCAGGCCGGGTCAGGTGTGCCATAAAACATAATGCCAGGTACCAGAGAGAGAAGCTGTATAAACTGCAATGTTCCCTCTAAGCTGAGTTAGTGTGAGCTAGCTCACAGTTTTTTAGCCTCTGGCTCACACATCTTTGTCTTTACTCAGGAAGAGTGGCTCCAGAGCAAACTGATTTAGGCGGTAGCCAAATTGCTCGCTCACAGCTTTAATGCCAGTAGCTCCCAAAGCAGAATTCTTGCTCACAAGACTCCACTGCTTAGAGGGAGCATTGGTATAAAGAACGGCAGCTGGTAAGCTCTGAGTGGTTGTATCCTCACTGCAAGGCCGGCGCGTGGGGGGGGGGGTGTGCAAAGGAAAACCCATAGAGGCAGACTGCAGAGCCAGCAGTGCAGCACTGGGCAGATGCTCCCATGCAGCTTGACTGCTGCAGATGAGGTTGTTCCACCATGCTGAAGCCAGAATCGGAGTGGCTCCGCCCACTCCCCCAAGCAGTTTCCTGTTCCCTCCCTTGCCCTAGTTGCTTGTGGGCCGCATAAGAGCACAGAATAGGCCCATTCTGGCCCTCGGGCCTTATGTTTGACACCCCCGCTGTAGAGAAAGGAAGGACGTGCTAAAAATCAGTCTTGTCTTCTTCCTGCAACTCATATTTGACTTCCAGAGGGATGGCTTCAGTATTGAGCAAGCTCTCTCGCAGCTGAATTACTGCTGACCTGGTGCTTTGAACAACTGCAGGAACCTTGCCCCCAGACAAGAGGCAGCCCTATTTGTGGCTCTTCGGGTTCTCTGTCTCTCTCCCCACTGTGACCGCCCCCCCAACTTGTGTTGTGGTCAGTGACTCTTTTTTGTGCTAGAATTCAGGGGATCCTGAAGTTCTGTGTCCCAGCTTCAGGATGCGAAGGTAGCTCTCTGCTCGCCACCAGCATCAGAGGCCGAAAGGGAGTCTTTCCAGTGTGCTAATGTCAGTCCGACTTTTCTTGCAGCCAGTCGAAAACATGAAGTGGCTGAAATCCGGGAGAGGTATCCAAACAAGATCCCGGTAAGGTTCTGTAACTGATAAAGCTCTTCCATTGTTCTTTGTTTCAAGATCAAACATGATGTATCTTGCAATCTAGATAGTACACCAATTGGGCTGATCCACTGCAGAGCTGGTTTCTAAACTCTGGGTGGTATATGTGACTTCTTGCACTTATTTACTTATGAAACTGGTTAGGGTGGGAAGTAGTGGTCCACCAGGGATCCCAAGTCCCCCCGGGGGGCAGGGAAACCCCCACCCCCGAGGCCCGTTCCCCAGCCCCGCCGGATCGGGCCCCGGGGGGAACTCCACCCTGACGTGCACATCACCCAGAAGCGACGCGACCACACCGGGCACGCTGGGGGCGGGGCCACGGCCATCCAAGGGAAAACTCTATGGTTTTCCCTTGTATGGCCGTGGCCCCGCCCCTGCGTGCCTGGTGTCCTCCCATCACTTCCTGGTGACGTGCATGCGGTGTGCGCATGCCAGACGCCGGCCAGGAGCCCCCCGCTCCCGGCGAAGATCAACTTGGCAACCCTATGGTCCACCCAATCCATCCAAAATTATTAATAGCTGATTGGTGAGTTGACCTGGATCAGACTTTGCCTGTTGTACCACACTGGCTCTTCTACCAGTGCAGCCTTAAAAACAGCTACACCCTTCCAAAGTCTACTGACTTCAATGGGCTTGGAGGAGTATAATTGTACATAGCATTGTTAATGAGGTAACTTCCTGCTTTGTTAATGATGTAACTTCCTGCTTGCCCTGCCTCTAAGCAGGGTAACGTGATACATAGGGAGGGTGATCTTGGTCTGGCCGAGAGTGCCGTCAAGTTGCTGCTGACTTACGGTCACCCCGTAGCTGTCAAGGAAAGAGCTGAAACAGGGATGGCTTGCCACTGCCTGCCTTTACATAGTGACTCTGGACTCCCCTGGTGGTCTCCCATCCAAGTACCAACCAGGGCTGACCCTGCTCAGCTTCCAAGATCTGACGAGACTGGGCTAGCCTGGGCTGTCCAGGTCAGGTCTGAAGTGTGTAGTCCAAATCTCTCCATCCCTAATGTAAGCATTTAAAAATACCTTCAAAATACTTTTTCTTTTTTTTTGGCTCTGTGTGAAATGTTCAGAAATCGGCCATAGGAAGAGATGAGAATCAAGAGGGGAGGATCTTCCCTTTATCCTTACGCATCTGGTGTATTATTAAAAAAGGTAAAGGTTCCCTTGCTCGAAAGCCAGTTGAGTCCGACTCTAGGGTTGCGGTGCTCATCTCCGTTTCCAAGCCAAAGATCCAGCACTGTCCGAAGACGTTTCCGTGGTCATGTGGCCGGCATGACTAAACACCAAGGCGCACGGAACACTGTTACCTTCCCACCGAAGCGGTACCTATTGATCTACTTGCAATTTCTTGCTTTCGAACTGCTAGGTTGGCAGGAGCTGGAACTAGAGACGGGAGCTCACTCCGTCTTGCGGCACCCGGGTCTCGAACTGCTGAACTGCTGACCTTCCGCAGCCTGCAGCTCAGCGTCTTAACCACTTGAGCCACCACAGCTCCATGTATTATTAGGGGTCAACTAAATGGAAGTTCTGGATTCTACTCCACTGGAGCAGTGACTGTGGTGTCACTAAGACTCCTGGTAACCTGAGAAGAAAATGCCTTGACCTTCCTCATTAAGACTCCAGTTCTAAACATTCCATTTAGAACTTGGGAGAACGCCACATGAGTATTATGGGGGTTTTTTTGGTTTATAAAAAATTTTTATTTGATTTTCACTAATTAGATAAGACATTTAGGAAGGGAAGGACATGGGGAAAGGGATAAGAAAGACATCAAGGAAAATTCCATCAAGCTTATATAATAGCTGTTACAATACAATTCCACCTTAAACCTTTCTTTCCATGCTTCTTTTCATGTATATGTTTTCTAAATCTGTGATTAAACCAGTCTCTAAAATCTTCTATTATGGTTCTCGTAAAAGTACATGTTCTTTACAGTTCAAATTACATTTATCCTAGGTTGTAATAATAACTATCATCCGTCATTCATTATCTTCTTTCCCACAGTTCCTTTTCACCCATTCATAAAATGGTGTGCAGTTTTCTCTCATGTTTTGTTTACTTTGATCTTTCAACGAGTCCGTCAATATATCCATTTCCGCTATTTCAAAGATTTTTGTCAAGGGTTCGTCTTTCGTTGCTATCTCTGATTTCTTCCAATACCTAGCATAGATGACTCTTGCTGCTTTATGTATAATTAAGTGCTTAACTGTCACATGAGGATTATGACTAGGATAGTTTCAGATGGGAGCCGTGTTGGTCCGCAGTAGAACAGCTAGATTCAAGCCCAGAGTAGCATCTCAGAGACCCAACAAGATTTTTGGGGTATGAACTTTGAAGTCAAAGCTCCCCTGGTCATATACAAGCGATTCTTGTATCTGACAAAGAGAGCTTTTACTCTCAAAAACTCATTCCTCCAAAATATTGTTGGTCTCTCAGGTGCTACCGGACCCGAATCTTGACTAATAGGATTGGCCTCGAAGCAAAACAGCAGAATGGCTTCCTCCCCCAAATTCCGTGTGGAGCCCTTGCAGAAGCAACCATCATGGTTCTGAGCAATATGGAACATAAGAGAAGCCAATGTTGGATCAAGCCAAAGGCCCATCCAGTCCAACACTCTGTGTTACACAGTGGCCAGAAATACCAGTGCCATCAGGAGGTCCACCAGTGGGGCCAGGACATTAGAAGCCCTCCCACTGTTGACCTCCCCCCCAAGCACCAAGAAGACAGAGCATCACTTGCCCCAGAGCCCCTATCTATACCTTGTGGCTAATAGCCACTGATGGACCTCTGCTCCATATGCTTATCTAATTCCCTTTTGAAGCCGTTCATGCTTGTAGCCGCCACCACCTCCTGTGGCAGTGAATTCCATGTGTTAATCACTCTTTGGGTGAAGAAGTACTTCCTTTTATCCGTTCTAACCCGACCGCTCAGCAATTTCATGGAGTGCCCACGAGTTCTTGTATTGTGAGAAAGAGAAAAGTACCTCTTTCTCTACCTGCTCTATCCCATGCATAATCTTATAAACCTCAATCATGTCACCCCTCAGTCGTCATTTCTCCAAGCTAAAGAGCCCTAAGCGCCTTAAGCTTTCCTCATAGGGAAAGTGTTCCAACCCTTTTATCATTCGAGTTGCCCTTTTCTGCACTTTTTCCAAAGCTATAATATCCTTTTTAATATACCAAGATTACAGTGCATCACCTGCCCCAGCCTGTGAGTTCCTATCTATACCTTGTGACCAATAGCTACTGATGGACCTCTGCTCTATATGTTTATCCAGTTCCATAAGAACATAAGAGAAATGCAATATCTACAACATGGTGTTTGTTGTGGTGGAA
>NW_015165265.1:0-3151 GCF_001447785.1 Gekko japonicus | reverse complement strand
AAACAGCAGAATGGCTTCCTCCCCCAAATTCCGTGTGGAGCCCTTGCAGAAGCAACCATCATGGTTCTGAGCAATATGGAACATAAGAGAAGCCAATGTTGGATCAAGCCAAAGGCCCATCCAGTCCAACACTCTGTGTTACACAGTGGCCAGAAATACCAGTGCCATCAGGAGGTCCACCAGTGGGGCCAGGACATTAGAAGCCCTCCCACTGTTGACCTCCCCCCCAAGCACCAAGAAGACAGAGCATCACTTGCCCCAGAGCCCCTATCTATACCTTGTGGCTAATAGCCACTGATGGACCTCTGCTCCATATGCTTATCTAATTCCCTTTTGAAGCCGTTCATGCTTGTAGCCGCCACCACCTCCTGTGGCAGTGAATTCCATGTGTTAATCACTCTTTGGGTGAAGAAGTACTTCCTTTTATCCGTTCTAACCCGACCGCTCAGCAATTTCATGGAGTGCCCACGAGTTCTTGTATTGTGAGAAAGAGAAAAGTACCTCTTTCTCTACCTGCTCTATCCCATGCATAATCTTATAAACCTCAATCATGTCACCCCTCAGTCGTCATTTCTCCAAGCTAAAGAGCCCTAAGCGCCTTAAGCTTTCCTCATAGGGAAAGTGTTCCAACCCTTTTATCATTCGAGTTGCCCTTTTCTGCACTTTTTCCAAAGCTATAATATCCTTTTTAATATACCAAGATTACAGTGCATCACCTGCCCCAGCCTGTGAGTTCCTATCTATACCTTGTGACCAATAGCTACTGATGGACCTCTGCTCTATATGTTTATCCAGTTCCATAAGAACATAAGAGAAATGCAATATCTACAACATGGTGTTTGTTGTGGTGGAAACTATGGTGCACAGATGCGTTTGAGTGCTTCACGTACCAAGTGGTATGTAAATGCTGATTGTTACACGGCAACCATTTTGTTGACCAGCAATCTGCTTCCCTTGCCCAAGAGGGACTCTTAGCAACCGTAGGCTACTGGAGGGTAAGGGGCTTTATTGTGATGTCACTAAGACACTACCAGGGACTACTGGACTGGAATCTTGGGCACCACTTGTGTGTCAACGGCAGCTAGGCCTTCCCAGTCTCCAGGTCTCCAGTCACTGTTTCTCCTGGTACCTCGAGGACCTTCTAGCAGTTGATGGTGGAGACTGGACCTGGGACCTCTTCTATTGGTTACCCAACTGCCGGCAGAGAGAAAAGGCCCTGTCCTTTTAGGAGAGGCTTAATAGGATGTTTACCAGGTGTTGCTATTTAGCTTCATGTTCTGAAAAGCTCCAGCTGTGCATTTCTACAGATTAAGCCTCTGTTAAAGGGACAGGACGGAGCTGCGGTGGCTCAAGTGGTTAAGACGCTGAACTGCAGGCTGTGGAAGGTCAGTAGTTCAGCAGTTCAAGAGGATTGTAAGCTGCTCTGAGATTCCTTCAGGTAGTGAAGGGTGGGGTATAAATCCAATCTATTATTATTATTATTATTATTATTATTATTATTATTATTATTATTATTATTATACAGCTGCATCTGCCTAAGGTCCCTTGACCAGTCTCTCTCTTCACGGCTTACAGGTGGTGGTGGAACGGTACCACAAGGAGAAGGAGCTCCCCCTGCTGGAGAAGACCAAGTTCTTGGTCTCTCGGGACCTATCCATGTCCCAGTTCATGCTCACTATAAGGTAGGATGCCATTCTCGCGTGCCACAGTCATTTTGGCACTCATGATGAGCATTGGCACACAGTGACGATTGAAACTCAAAATGGAAAAGCGCCAGGAGAGATGCTATCTTTCAAGGTTGCCCTGTGGAATAGCATTTCTAGGACAGGGGGGCTGACCTTAGAACACTGGGATCAGGAGACAATTGAGAAGATAGAGATTGGGTTTGGAGCCCATCCCGGCCCTTGAACGGGTAAGTGTGCTTTCATTAGCAAATGGTCACATGCTTTCCACTATGCTGTCGTTATCATGAGGACTGGAAACCTGAAGGCTTTTAGAAGTCCAGAGGCTCCTGCTCTGCAGATGCCGCTAGGGCTACAAGCTACTCTAGTCTTTGTAGAATTGTACATCTGGCTGTTTGAAATTAAGAGAGCCAGTTTGGTGTAGTGATTAGGAGCGTGGACTCTAATCTAGGAGAACCAGGTTTGATTCCCCACTCCTCCACATGCAGCTGCTGGTGTGACCTTGGGTCAGTCATACATTCTCTCGGAGCTGTTTTCTCAAGAGCAGTCCTCGAGAGAGAGCTCTCTCAGTCCCATCCACCTCACAGGGTGCCTGTTGCGGGGAGGGGAAGGAGACTATAAACCGCTCTGAGACTCCTTCGGGTAGTAAAGGGTGGGGTATAAATCCAATCTCTTCTTCTTCTGATGTGAAATGAAAAGCGCTCCATTTCCCCTGCAACTGTGGAAATGGCTGACCTTGTGAGGTCAGGCAGTAACCTGGGGACTACTTGCACATGTGTGTCTCTTGTGCTGACTCCTTCTGTGGGGGAAAAAACTACTCTGAACATATACGAACACACGAAGCTGCTTTATACTGAATCAGACTGTCGATCCATCAAAGTCAGTACTGTCAACTCAAGACTGGCAGCAGCTCTCCAGGGGTCTCAGGCAGAAATCTTTCACATCACCTCCTGCCTGGTCCTTTTCAACTGGAGATACCGGGGACTGAACCTGGGACCTCCTGCATGCCAAGCAGAGGATCTACCACTGAAAAGTATGCATACGGAGAGTGATTTCAGCTAAGCATACCTTTATTCAGTCAGAACAAAGACAACTAACCGGCTCGCAGGCCGGCTTATATTCCCTCTGAGAAACCCGCCACCAAACACACCCCCACTCCCGATAGGCTATTTACAGTAACCAAGAGACCTATTGGCCCCTTGGCCAGGACCTAGCCCTTTCATTGGGCCTGGCTAGGATCCTATTTGCCCATTGTCTTTAGGTCTGAAGCTTTAGGTATTTGTGCCTGGACAAGTCCAGGCATGCCCGGCCCTGTCAGGGCCTGATACACTACAACCACTGAGCCCCACAGTGTTTCTACATGCCAGTTGTTGAAAATACATGCTCCCCCCCCCCGCCCCCACAGTAACTTGATACTGTAGTATGAAGTGCTGCCTTGCATGTGTTGGGCTTCTCTCTCTCTGTCTCTG
>NW_015165264.1:686295-721663 GCF_001447785.1 Gekko japonicus | reverse complement strand
GCTCTGTCTCCTGCTCCTGCTCAGAGTTCGGCTGTGTTTTTTTTTTAAAGCAATCTAGGCTGATTGGGCATGATTTCTCATTAATCAATTAATATTGCCTACTAGTAATCACTCTGGGTTTTTAAAAGGGAGCAAAAACTTACAAATTGATTTTTTTTTAATTTGCATTAATCAGAAAACAAAGATATAAATTAAGATAATAGGCCTATAATTTCCTTAGTCCTCCCTTTTCAAGATAGGCACAGCAGAGTATTTGGAACACATTAGGGAGGTGAGGATGAATACTGACACTAGAGAGGGAATGGATGAGATGGTTGCAACGGATTAATTAGGTGAGAATCACAGCTGCATAGAAAGCAGTAGGAGACGTGCTTTGAAGCTAGAAAATCAGGACATGTGGGCACAGTTCCAACAGTATGAACATCCCGGGTGGTCACAGCCAAGTTGCTTAATCTTCCTTTACTTTGGTTGCCCCATCTGAATAACATTGCCAATTCCAACATGGAAAATTCCTGGAGATCTGGGTGCAGTGCCAGGGCAGGGTGGAGTTTGTGTTCAGAGGGAGGCGTTCATGCATTGCAGGCATAAGGTCCTCAAGAGTCTGCCTCCATAGCTTCCATTTCTTCCAGGGGAACTGATCTCTGTAATTTGCAGATCAGTTGGAATTCTGGGAGAACTCCAGGCTCCATGTGGAGATTGGTAACCCTAAGTGTCTGACTTGTGGTATTTTCTTTCTTCTATCACTACGACTGTTTATGAGCTTGTCCTTCAGGTCCTTAGAGCCATGAGTAAAAAGGTTCATCTTGGCCAGTTACAGAATCATAGGACGCACAGGGCCGGCTCGCGAACTGGGTGAACTAGGCGTTCGCCTAGAGCGCGCTGGCCCTTAGGGGCGCCAAACTGCACCGCTCCCCCACCAAAAGCTCCCCCCCCCCGCCAAAAGCTCTGCATCTCCCTGACTGGGTGACCGCCGCCGCTGCCGCAACCGCCACCTCTTTGGCCAGCTAACTTCTCCCTGCCTGCCCCCTCGGCTTCCGAGCTCCGTCTGCACACAGCTGCCCTGTTGCTAGGGTGGGAATGGAAAGAGCCGCTTCTTTCCCCCCCCCCTTTCCCCTCGCTGCCTCCTTTAAGCCTGGGTAGGCAGGCGGTTCCCCAGCTGCTGTCTCTCGCTCAAAAAATTGGCAGCAGGGCCTCAGCTCCTTCCCTTGCTAACTCTCCCCCCATTGGCAACTCTCTGCTCTTCCCCTTCCTTTCTTGAAGCCCCATGAACATCCATCCCGTTTGCAAACCGCCAGGGCACAGAGGGAAAGGTGGTTGAACTTGATTCCATGTCCATTAAGAGACAAGGCTGAAGTGTGCCCGCACTCGGCGATGGTCACTGAGTCCTGGAAATAGTCCAGGCAGGTGGAGCAAGAGGCCTCCTCGCAGAGCTCCTCCAGGGGACTCCCCACTGCCATGGCTGCCCGGATTAGGAGAGAGCAAGAACAAGCTGTAGTTTTGGTTTTACCAATTTCCAGAACAGCAACGGCCGTTTCCCTTCTCGCAAATGGAAGGGAGACACTTCCCTTTGCATCCCAGGGGTTTGCAAATGGGATGGATGTGTTCCTTGGGCAGGCACAAAGAGGTCAGAGAGCTCCCTCTGCTCAGGAGACTAAGAAACCTCTGCCGTCAATTGTTTGAATGGAAAAGAAGAGGAAAAGTTGGCAGCTGACAGGAGGGACAGAATCAAACCGCAACGGGGAGAAAACCAGGCACTTGGGGTGGGGGTGGGGGGGTAACACTACAGACACCCACGTGCACCCTTCCTTCCCAAAACTCCCCAGCAAGCTCCACCACTCCTCCTCCTGCTAGTGGTGGTAATAGAACCCCCCCCCCCCCAGTAGGTTATGAGATCTTTTCTTACATTGTCTTCGGATGCTTGCATCTCAGTACCACTGCAATGAGCCCTGGCTATAAGATGAGTTTTAAAAAACATCAATAAATAACTTTTATTTGGGTATTCTGAAGAGACTTATGAATGAGGGGTGCTGTCTGCAATATTCACATTCTGCTACAGGGGTCTTTACAGGTCAGTTGTAAATACAGGCCACAATCTGGATTGTGGACAAAATCTTTCAGGGATCAATTGTTTGCTGCTCTCCCTCTGCTATTGTCTAAAAACAGGCTCATTTTGTTCATTTTGAGTGCCTGCTCTTGTGTAGCTAGGATGAGTCCTTCTGTTTCTTTCTTCAAGGGCCCATTTTGAAGCCGCTTCCAGGTATTTTCACTATCAACTTTGTCCTCTATCAGGCAGGGCTCTTTTTGTAGAAAAAGCCCAGCAGGAACTCATTAGCATAATGAGGCCACACCCAACTGCAGAAACTTATTAGCCTATTAGGCCACACCCCTGACAGCACAGCTCATTGTTTGTCTGAAGTTATTAATTTTCATACTGAAATGCTTTCTATTGACTACTGTAACTAAAGGATCTTGAATGAATCTATGAGTATATCTGTTTTCGTATGCTTGAGAAATACTTAGTAAATACAGCATTTATTCATTAACCCTGGTGTGTTGTCCCTTTGTGGAAATAGGAGTGTTTGTTTCTGATTAAAATCTCTGTATACAATTGATCAACCAAGAACTCTGTGGAATATCCTCAAAACCAGAGGATTTCCAGTATCAGCACCCCCATGTTACTAGAAGTGTGCTCATCCAGCCACACCCACCTTTTGCTTCTTACTCTATTTACCTTGTTTGTTGTCAAAACCCAGGGCTTTTTTTGTAGCAGGAACTCCTTTGCATGATAGGCCACACACCCCTAATGTAGCCAATCCTAATGAGTTTCTGCGGTTGAGTGTGACCTGTTATGCTAATGAGTTCTTGCTGGGCGTGGCCAACTCGGGAGTCAGCCGGAACTCCGTTCCTGCCCAAAAATAGCCCTGCCTCTGTCTTTCAAATATTGCCCATGCAAGTGCTTTTCCTTCCAGATGTCAAAGAGAGTTTTGATAATGTCAGCTGTGTATCTTAGAACTCGGACTGCCCTTACTGTGTTGCCTCCATTTAATTTTGTTTGCAATATCCTTTTATTCCTTCGATAATACTCCTTGGTTATGTATGGGGGGGGCGCCACAAGGTAGCCTCGCCTAGTGCACAAAAACACCTGGGGCTGGCCCTCAGGGCACCTCAGCATTAC
The DNA here is from genome assembly GCF_001447785.1 of Gekko japonicus. NCBI lineage: Eukaryota > Metazoa > Chordata > Lepidosauria > Squamata > Gekkonidae > Gekko > Gekko japonicus. Next base: position 718,488 of record NW_015165264.1, on the reverse strand, counting down.
TGACTGTAACCGATTTCACAGTCAGTCCCTCTCCCCAGGTAAGCCTGGCCCAAGGGATTTTTAATCCAGTGGGAGAGTTCATGCACTGCAGGCATAAGATCCTGAGTTCAACATCTCTGGTTCAAGGATCTCAGATAGCAGGGTTGGGAAAGGCCTAGCTTGGCAATCTTCTGCGAATCAAAGTTGGCATTAGTAGGTTTGACAGACAAAAGGTCTGAGTCAGAAATGGGCTGCATCCATCCAGTGAGGATTCTCCATCACCACTGCAAACCTGTAGTGACAGTGAAGAGTCTACATGCAAATTTTGTGCCGGCTTCTGTTCCAGGTCCAGAGTGGTGGCTGACATCCTTCTCTGCAAGAGCTGGGGCTGCAGCGGCTGCTGCCCAACATCACTGGCAGCCACTGTGCTCCAGCCCTGGGCATAGTGGCAGTGGTCGCTGGCAGCTGCTGCAGACCCAAGCAGAAGCAGAGGACACCAGCTGCCTCTGCAGACCTGGATGCAGCAGTGAAGGATGCTGACAGCCGCTGCTGATGGGGCCTGCCAGGAGCTTACCAGCCTCAGCAATGGGAGGGGATATGGGATTCCCTCCTGCAAGTCTCCCGGCCCCTCCACTGAGCCCTAAGGAGGGAATATGCAGCAATGTGGGAAGGGATTCCCCCTGTGAGTATCGTGGGTCTCCACTTGTCAAGTGTGGCCCCATCTGTAGATACTTAAATCCACAGATCAAGGTCATACTGACAAAAGACAGATTTTTTTCAGGAAACATAGGGGACTCCCCAGATTTTCAGAAAAATCTCAAAACTGGAAAAATGTAGGGGGAATTTAAATCCCCCAAATACAAGAACATTGTCAGCACAAGTGTAGACAAAGCTCCTACTCCTCTGCTGCATCTGGGTCACTGAGTTGGTGAAGCGAGGGTTGGGTGGACTGGTCAAGAACCACTACTGTGGTAAAGCTGGGGTTGGGTAGGATCGGAGGAGCTGCTGCCACCATAAAAGCAGTGAGATTGGAGTTGGGCACGGGGGAATCCATCCCCCACAATTCTCACGGGTCCCTGTATACTTCATATACTTGTATACTTCAGGATTTTATGAAGCAGGTCTCAATGTTTCTCATTGTGAGGCATTCCTCCTTCAACAACAGACATTAAAAATGTTCATATTAATTAACCTCCAAGTTCCACAAAATTTGAAAAAAGCCCTGTGGAAAAGATCATCACCCTACAATCTTCCTTTACAAAGAATAAATCACTCAGAAAGGCTGCAGCAAGCTTTTTAAAGAACTAAAGAAGATACAGTTGGTATTTAACAGCTCTTCTCTGCTCCTGAATCTTAAAGTGTCATGGTGCTAGAGACAGACACCACAAAAGCCTGTAACTCCCATCCTGAAAGCACACATATATTTAAGTACACAAAAAACCAGGAAGCTGTAAGAAAGCTAGAAGTTCCATCCTATCGTTTTAAACTGAATCCAAAAATCCTAGTGCCTTAAAAGGACTTGCTTTATATTTAGGGGTTTAAAGAAAGAAGTTTGAAATGCTTCTGAAGCAAAAATGCTCTGCGTTTATATCATGAAAAATGTGCACTACAGGAAGCCTCCATGGATCCAGTTTGAATTTGCTTTTATGTTCTGAAATTCTCACATAGAGGGCTCTAGTGATCTGTCCCACATACATTAACGTACAAATACATGAAATAATATAGACTACTTGGCTTTAATTACAGTTGGTATATTGTTTGAAATTGTATCATCTTTTGTTAAGTGTATTGAAAAAAATCCTTGATCTTAAGAGACTGAGCATAGCACAAACAATGACTGCATCTACCATGCCCTGTAATATGATTTTGTTTGGAGGGACACTCCTAGATAACTGTATGGAGCAATTTGTCCTTAAGAGTGACTATCTTATGAAATCCCACACAAGGTAGGATTTCACAACTTGATATATCTTGCATCAAATGCCAGTGTTTATAGGTAATGCATTTTATATGATGTGACAAGGATGAGCAGGCGTATGAAACTGAGATGGTATGACTGACGTTGCTGGGTCCACTGATGGTGTTGATAGGATCTCTATGAGAGCAAAGTTGGCATCTTGGTTTGTTGCAGGCCTTGGTACCAGAGTCCAAGTGACTGTTACGTAGTTTATCTTTGAGGGTGATAAGTTTTTTTAGGTTTGCAGGCTATTTGTAAGCAAGTAAAGGTCAAACTACCCCCTGTGCCTGTGTGAGGGAAGTGTCAATATCCAGCATGGGTTGTAGGTGGTTAATACATTGAACTGGCTTGAGTTGGGAGCTGTATGTGACCACCAGTGGTGTTCTGTTGTCATTTTCTTTGGGCTTGTTTGGGTATCATTCTGGCCTTTCCAATAATCTTGGTCGCCATATCAGGAGGATATTGTAGTTGCAAAAATGTCTGCTGTAGATCCTGTGTAAAGTAGTATTTCCTTTTGTCCATCCTGAACCTACTGCCCATCAGTTTCATTAGATGCCCTGGAGGCCTAGTATTTTGGGAGAGGGAGAAAAATCTGTCTTTGTCACCTCTCTCCACTCCATGCATAATTTATAAACCTCTTATGTTTCCCCTTAGTTGTCTCTTTTCTAAACTGAAAAGTCCCAATACTTCTGGGGGAGCTTCTATATAAAATAAAGAGCACCCCAGCAATTGAATGATCATGGAAGTGTTTTTGTACTTGACAAGGAGTCAGAAAATGCTACTACGCTTTTCTTTGGAACCATGAAAACATTATTTGGATGAATTTGCCAAAGCTGGTTGATTGAAATTTGCTTTTAAGTTTTTGCCATTTTCATTTCAAATTCAAGAGTGGATTTTGTTATGTTCCTGTTCTTTGAACAGCGTCTGCTCCCTGTTTATCCCTTCTGATAAAACAACAGATGGTCCACATTAAATAATAAGCTACTCGGAGGTGTGCGGGTCTGTGCTAGAGCAGAGACAGCTTTTCTCTCCAGCCTTTTTTCCATTTAAGAAGGCAGGGGGGAAATAGATTTTGAAGTTTAAAAAAATTCCTTGCAGCTGCCACACGCTTTGCTACCCTTGCACAGTTAGTCTTCGGTTCAGATAGGGCTAGTACTGACAGAGACCTATTATTCCCCGCCTATGATAAAACACGCACAAAACAGAGTGCAGTTACCCCATCTTTCTCCATGCACGCGCGTGCCTAATGCCTATACAGAGCTAATGCCTCGGGCTGGTAATGGCTGCCATGGCATGGGCGTTGCATTCACATCCTACCTATGCCCATTTTAAGCCCCAGGGTGTTCGGACGTCCTCGCCCCTAAATATGCGTACAACTGCAACCCGACCTATTTTATTATTTTGAGCGTGACATTGTGCACCCACAGAAAGAGTTGTTCCGTAAACTAAGCCTTTCGCTTTACGGCCCACGGGTGAGGTACGGCAGCTTTTGCGACAGCTCTAGCGTCGCGGCGTGATGATGTCATCGCAGAGAAGCCGGGCCGGAAGCTGCTGGTCTCTCTATCGGGCGTGATTCCTTAGCTGTCCCGTGCCCCTCGCGGGCCGAATCCGTCGCCATCGGGGCCCGCCTGAGTCGCATAGGTGAGACGGGGGCCTAGGGCTGGGCGTGGGGCGCAGGAGTCCTTCTCATTTGCCCCATTTGGTCCAGGCGCGCCGTCTCTGGGCGCCAGGCGGGCCTCCAAAAACTCGGCCGCCGCCTTTGAAGGGAAGGGAGTGCCCTGGAGTCTGAGACGAGGCCCCGGCTCATGTGCGGATCAGGGTCTGAACCTCAGGCAGGTTCCTGTTCGGCCTTCCTTGCCGCGGCTCCTGTGATCCACGCCCCCTAGACGAGTAATACATGAATGGGCGACCCCATGAAATGTCTGGACTGAGTTCTGTCTTGGGCTTTTTGGGAAAGTCTGCCTTAGCCCGACTAGTGAGGGTCTAAATTGCTAAGTGTCCCAGGTGGTTTATCCTGACGCGTTCCCTAAATAATTTTGCAAACCGTTTGATCCGTTTTTGAAACCCATCTGCTAGTAGCCCGCTGACACTATACTCTTCATGCCCCAAAAAGTGAAAATCTGTTCACTCGTTGGCTCGCAATAAAAGAGTTACACGGGGTGTGGAACTGGAGAGTTAGCGTGGTGTAGTAGTTAGAGTATGTGGCCTAGGATCTGAAGGAGAAAGGTTGAAATTTCAGTCTGCCATGGAAGCTCACTGACTCACCTGGGGCTAATCACTCTGTCTCTGCCTAACCCTACTACTTGGTTGTTGTGGAAATAGAATTGGAGAGTGGTGATGTAAATCACTTTGTGTACCCATTGGAGAGCAAAGGGGGGCATAAGTACCTAATCAAGTAAAATTGAAAAACTAGCTACTATTTATTCTGACAGAAGCTTTCACAGACTAAAGCTGTAGTCCACAAACGTTTTGCTAGAATAAAAGCTTCATCCTCTGTAAGGAATCAGAAAATTAAAAATACCAATTGCTACTTGGGGGTAATAACTGCAGGGGTGGGGTGATATTTTAATTAGACTGTTTGAGAACTGTGTGCTCTCTGATGCAAGATCTTCAGTTCTTAGTCCCTAATTTAGATTGAGAATTTTGCTTATGTATTTAGAAGAAGACAGATGAGTCTTTTTGATTTCTTGTAGTTTTGTGGACACCAGATCTTACAGGCATAGAATATAGTCTTTACATAAATTCCAAGTGTTTCTGCTTTTATTCTTTTTCGGTGGGTACATCACACTTGTAGAAGTTGAGCAGGTGGTGTAAGGTGACATGTAATGCTTCCAATGGTAGTCTTTAAATCATTAAATTGCAGTCTCAGTAGTTAGATTTCAGGAATGAAAATGAGTCATAGAAGTATGGTCTGCCAAAGACAGAAATTAAAAGATGCATTGGCTCTAGATTTTCCATATTGCAATCTGTTCTACTGCTTTGGTGGTGCAAATCTAAAATACTGAAAATTGTGAAACATCAAAGATTTTTTTATGGCCATGACAGCTAGGAAGTTAATATTTCATTGAATTCTGATTGAGATTTTGAGGAAGAGACCAAGACTCTCAGTCATGGAACTTACTGAATGATCTTGGGTCAATCAATATCTCTTAGCTCCACCTACAACACAAGTTTGTTGTGATGGTAAAAAGCATAGAGACATGTACACCACCCAGAATGATGTAGTCTGAAAGAGAGATGTGAATCCAAAAAAGAACCCAGTAGCCTGCCTTGCTTGGTTTTAGGAATTACATTTCCTGTATCTGCCTTCAAGAGAGATTGGAGATACAGGGGCATACTTCATTCCCTGTTAATTCCTCAGTGTCTGTCAGTCATTTAAGGATACCCTTGAATGTAAAGATTGAATCATGACTGTTGGGGGTGGGGTAGGTTTCCAAGGTCACTTTTTCCAGTATTTCCATTTCTTTTGTCTCTTGATCATTGAAAAGCAGTATCAGCTGCTCTACAGTTAATTCACTGGAATTTCTCTCCCTCCACCTGTTTTCTCCCTAGAGTTATAGAAGATGGCAAAATTCATGACACCTGTGATTCAGGACAATCCCTCAGGATGGGGTCCATGTGCTGTTCCTGAGCAGTTCAAAGACATGCCTTATCAGCCATTCAGTAAAGGGGATCGGCTGGGAAAGGTACTTAGCATGGCAGCTCCGGTTAACTGTACTTGATGTATTTTTCTACCCAAGATGTCTATGTTTCCATTTATGCTGCTGCATAACATGCCGCTAGTCAGTTACTGCACTGCTCTTGACCGTGTTCTCTTACCAAATGCTTCAGGAATTCATGCCTCAGTTTTTAAGGCACTGTTCACACAGCAGAGTTTTAAAAGTGACTGAAATGAAGCCATATCGCATAGCTATAGGGGTGGACTCTACCTAGAATTGTCAGGCCTGTGCTTTTAGGTGCAGGGCATGGGAAAGGGGAACTGCACGTGACACCACTTCTGAGTGAAGACTCAGCAGTGACTTCACCCTGTCAAGCAGTGCACTAGGAATTCCCTGAGCTCTTGTAAAGACTATAGAGATTGGGGAAATTCCTAGAGTGTCACCGCTGCAGTGACAAGAAATGAAAATGCTGTGTCTGTGCTGCCCCGCATTTTCTCTTGCCGCCCGGCCTCTCTATCGAGCAAAGTTTGGAGCTTCCTCCAACAGAAAAACCACTTAAATTGGACAACGGTTCTGTGAAGGAAGGTACATGTAAAGACATGCCAGCATTTAGGGAGTTAACTGCAGCGTGAAATGCCATTGTTAATTGATAGTTTGTATTGGTTTCCTGACCTCATTGTATAGATGGATGGGTCATGTCAGCTCTGGAGTCAGCTTGCTAGAACATTACATGGCAAGTTTAAATAAAAGAACTGAACTTTAAGTTAGTGCCAAGTAAATGTGTTTTATATTATAAAATTATATTATGGCTCTTGTTAAAGAACAAGACCTTTGGAAACTTTTTACAAATACTTTTTGGTGTAGTGGTTTGGAGCGCAGACTCTTATCTGGGAGAACCAGGTTTGATTCCCCACTCCTCCACATGCAGCTGCTGGTGTGACCTTGGGTCAATCACATGTTCTCTCAGAGCTGTTCTCTCAAGAGCAGTCTTTGAAAGAGCTCTCTCAGCCCCACCTGCTTCATGGAGTGTCTGTTGTGGGGAGGGGGAGGGGAAGGGAAAGGAGATTGTAAGTCGCTCTGAGACTCCAAGTGAAGGGTTGGGTATAAATCCAGTCTCCAGATATTGATTTAAGACACTTCCAGTTCTGTACCCCTTTAGGACATTGTGTAAATCTTAGAGATGACCTGTTCCATGAATCCTGATGAAAATGGCATTCCTTTGGTGAATTCTCCCTGTAACGTGCAATCACGTGGACTGTTTGATACAAAGAGGGTTGATCAAAGAAGCGCACTGAATACTGTTTTGATGTACTGTATCAAAGTGGATAATTTGGCAAATAATTCCTCTTTAATGCAGCGTATCAAAGTGCAGTTAAATAGAATATTTTAAATGCAGAGTTAAACTAATTAAATATCAAATGGACTTAGTTACAAGTGCGAGCTTATTAGATTCAATAAATAGGTACAGCTGTATACTTCAAACACTACAAAATGACTTTTGAAAATCCAGACGTTTATTGAGAAATGCCATGACCAGAAATCAGATTTCCCTAAATATGATACAAAAATCCATAGGAAAGTACCAGATGCATTTCAACATCTGGTTATTTGTTGACATAGAGGGCCTTATTTTTTACTTATCGTTTACAGCTTGAGTTCTTAAGATGTCAAAAATGGTTTTTCCAAAGGAAGAGCCAAATGCAAGGTTTTAGCATTCTGTAGGCGCAGCCTCATATGAGCTCTTACTCTCACATTAAGAGTCTCTATACTGCCCCCAGAGCTGTCTAGCAGGGGCACAGGAACTCTTTCTGTGATTCCAGCCATTTCCACAGTGAGTTATGCTACTGCATTTTAAAGCTGAGGTTGTGGAGACTGAGATGGGGATACCCTCATAGCAGAGGTCCACTGGTAAGCATAACATGCAGTGGCTCTCTAGGAGGGAGGGTTTGGTGTTGAAATTCGGACTGAAGAAGCTCAGAACTTGAGCTGGCATTGGGAGAATTCTTTGTGATTCTGTTGGAAATCTTGTGAACAATCAAAGACCGATTATTTTTGTTTATTGTTGGCTAGGTTGCAGACTGGACTGGAGCTACTTACCAAGATAAGCGATACACAAGTAAGTAAGGTAGGGCTTGCTTTTCTTTGCTGTGCTGTAAGGGGCAGGTGATATTATGAGCTTGACAAATACCTGCAGGTTGTACCAAATAGTCACGTTGGGATTTGGTTGTGTAAACACTGATGTAGTAATTGAAACTTTGGCTAGGGAGAAATCCAGGGGGTGTCGTATCTCAGTGCTGATCACTATAGAAATGTGGCTGCTTTTCCTTTCTCAAGCTGCAGAAGAGGAAGCTTCCATTTTTGTGTTGTGTTTTGTGGGGAGGTTCGTGATTACTTAACAAAAATTACACAGTGGTGTTACACCTCTCATTTTTATAAGATTTGGGAATGTCACCTGCAGTTTTTCGGTACTGGAGAAGAATGACCATTCCAGTTTTAGGAAATCCCAATCTTGAATAGTGAAGTGATCGAGATAATTGTTTTTCCAGATAAGTATTCATCCCAGTTTGGTGGAGGCAGCCAGTATGCTTATTTCCATGAGGAAGATGAGACCAGTTTCCAGCTGGTGGACACGGCCCGGACCCAGAAGACTGCCTACCAGAGGAATCGCATGAGGTTTGCGCAGGTATGATGGGGGCTGCTTGAAAAGCTTGGGTTTGGCCCCTGCACTTGGGGAGATTTCTGCTCCGTATATGTATATGCAAAGCTGAGAGCCGTCCTTTTAATGATCAGAGTCTCATTAGGTGTCTGAACGAGTGAGCAGTGACTCAGGAAAGCTCCTCCCTGCCACAAATTTTGTTAAGAATATTTTCCCGGGAGTAAGCCATGTTGAATAGAGCTGAGTAGGATTCTGAGTAGACTAGTTTAGTATTGCTCTTGTAGCTGATTAGTTGAAGTGAAATTATGACATGGTGAACTTGTCACACAGCAGCTTGCATCCTATCGACACTGGGCTTTGGAAGGTGATTAAGAGAGCAATCCTAAACAGGTTTACTCAGAGTCCTACTGAAATCTGTTCAGTGAGACTTACTCATTGAAAAGTGTTCTTAAAATAACACTGTCAGGAAAATGTTGCAGGACAATTGGAGACTGGGTTTGATTTCAGCACACAGTGGCATGTAATAACAAGGGTTGTAACCATGTATAAGCTACCCAGTAGCTTTCCCATTGCACAGTTCCCTGTTATCAAAAACTTGATCCTTCTTTCACAGCTCTGCTGGGATGCCACAGCTGGTACGTTCCTCTCCATTTGATGTGGACAAGGCCCCGGCAGCCTTGGCTGTCTGTTGCCATTCTGCCTCCATTCTTACAATGGAAACCTTCGTTGTTGCTGTCTTGATCAAATGGCAAAGTAGACAAACAAATTCATCTCATGGTATGATTGAGAGATAGTCATGAGAAAGTGCACACCAGGGAGCTGGATCGTTTCAGAGGGTAGGCATCTTGGTCTCCGGTAGAACAGCCACATTCAAGTCTAGTAGCACCTTACAGATCAACAGTGGTTTGGAGGGGTATAAGCTTTAGAGAATCAAAGTTCCCTTCATTAGATACGATGAAGCAGAGAGTTGGAGTAGCTCTTACGATCTTGAAGATAGACTATTGTAGAAAAGGGCCTTGCTAACTTTTTAAAAATCTGCTACAGACCATAGCAGATGCCATTATGATGTTACAAGGTTAGATCGTTTCAAAATAAAGGAAAGCTTATTGTGAAGAAGTGATCGGGTTACCTAAATGGAGCCCCTAGTTTTCTAGTGGGAGATGTTGGCAGTGCTTGCATTACGTCGGACAGGACCCAAAGCCCACCTACTTCTTTGCCATCCCAAGCAAAATTTTGAAAGATTTGCAAATCATTGCAAGATTTATTATTATTTTAAAAGTTTGTCTTGATTATCCAGTTTGGGAGGGGGGGTTAGGATTGCAACTTTGGTAACTACATTATGAGCACTTTCCTGTAAGTAAGCCTTGCTGAATAACATGGGACTACTTCTGAGTATACCTGGTTAGGTTTGCTCCCCAAGTAATGCTTTTGTTTTCCCTGGGTTCCTGTTTGTGTAATGTTCATGATACTTCTGAGCTCATTTAGTGATGCGTTTGAGTGCATATTCCATGCATTCCAATATCTACCAGACAGAAAGCCTTTGCTGGGTTGTCTGCCAACACGTGGACTTCAGAAAACAGTTCTGAGGTCAATTATGCCTTGCTGTCTTGCTTACATAAACAACCTCTTTCAGAGGAACCTTCGGAGAGACAAGGACCGCCGGAACATACTTCAGTTCAACATGCAGACGCTGCCTAAAAGTGCCAAGCAGAAGGAAAGGTGAGTGTGCTGTGCTTGTGAGAGAGCATGCAGTTTGGTCTTTGAATGCAAGTTGTTGAGCAGAGCTAGTGTAACAAACACAGCTTCTCCAGAAAAAGTACAATGGTAACCAAGCATTTTGGCATGCTCTGCTGAGATCTATCCTAAATTTATGGTTCCTGAATGGATCCCAAAACCAACTCCAGAGCCAGTATCTTGTCATTTTTTAGTTTTGGTTTTACGGGGCTATGCTGGTTATTGAATGGAGTTACACACTGGCTTCCAGCCATTCTAGAACCAAAAAGATCAGCAAATATCCTTTAAAGTTTACAACTTAAATTCTAATCTTTGCCACGAGTGAAGGAACTGGGAGTGCCAGAGACCCTCTGTCTTGATGTTGCTGTTGGTTTTTATGTCATTGCAGGGATAGGCTGCGTCTGCAAAAAAAGTTTCAGAAGCAGTTTGGAGTGAGGCAGAAATGGGACCAAAAATCACAGGTAAAGTAAATTGCTTTCTAACCTGATGAGATTTCTCTCTGCCTGATATTATTGCACCCGGCCTCACACGTTTCCTGGGGTGCCACCCTCTTGTTCCCTTTCAGCTCCTACTCCCTTGTTAACCCCTGCTGTTTTGTCTCCTCCCTCCCTTTCATCCACCTGTACTTCCTCTGCCTGCATAGTAGAAGCCTCGTGACTCTTCTGTTGAAGTTCGTAGTGACTGGGAGGTGAAGGAGGAGATGGATTTCCCGAGGCTGATGAAGATGAGATATCTGGAAGTTTCAGAACCTCAAGACATGTAAGTCTTTGAGTCGGTTGGTGACTTTGGGGTCCTGGAGCTGGCTGGGTATGGACTGTACCCTTGTTTAGGTGCTGCATGATGATGCTATTAATGGTGTCCTCACCAAGACACAAGCTTGTATCCCATGTCTGGGCATCTTTAATGAGTTATGGCTGTGGGTCCCTTTTCTTCCCAATCAGTATACTTTTATGTTCTAGACAGACATCTGGAGTTTTAGTTAATATTACTTTAGTTCTTCCATGGTTTCACTATGAGCAGGAAGGTAGGACTGAATGCTAGGAACGTGAGTGCGGAAACTGGAAAGTGACGTGGTAGGCATGCATATGGAGCACTGTTTTGGTTGTGGCTTTTTTGTTTGGAGGCTAGACCTAGTCCCTCAACTCTGATTTAGTCAACATAAAGTCATATTGTGGTGGGAAAATACTGCCCTAGTGGATTTTGATCTCACCTTGGGAAGAACATAACATTAGTTATTTTATTTTCATTCCTCGATGTTCCCAAGAAACCTTTTTTGTTTTGACTGAATTCTCTGTTGAGAATCAAGAGTCAGAAATTGTTACTGCTGAAAAACACTGAGATAGGCTTCCTGAGTGAAAGTTGTATATGAAGACATAATCAGAACAGAAAGGGGGAGAGATCACAGGAAGCAATGTTCCCTCTAAGCTGTGGAGTCTTGTGTGCAAAAATTCTGCTTTGTGAGCTACTGGCATAAAAGCTGTGAGCAAGTGATTTGGCTACTGCATAAACCAATTTGCTCTGGAGCCATCCTCGCTGAGCTGAGACAAAAATCTGTGAGCCGGAGGTGAAAAAACTGTGAGTTAACTCACACTAACTCAGAGGGAACACTGACAGGAAGTGAGAGAAAGGAAGGAGATGCTAATGCTCAAAAGATGTACACATATGCTCACATTTTTGTAAATAATTTAAAAATGCCTATCTTGGACCCAAACCTTCTTGTCAGAAGAAGCATTCAGAATGGAACAGTTCTCCTGCTTGTTATATTTTAAAGCAGATACAGAAGAGCAAAGCCTTGAAGAAACTGACTCCATCCATAGGCGGAGAAACTGGCTACTCTGCTTTTGGCAGTCAGTATTCTCCCTTGATGATCCTTCCTTTGTACTTTCAGAGAGTGCTGTGGGGCTCTAGAATACTATGACAAAGGCTTTGACCGCATCACCACAAGGAACGAGAAGACCCTGCGCAGCATCAAGCGCATTTTCCATACCGTGACCACTACTGACGATCCCGTCATCCGCAAGGTCTGCCTCTTTAGTCCATCATGCAGAGTAGCTGCTGCTGCTTCTTAGAGGCACTGGTTCAAAAATGGTTGGTCAGTGCAGCTAGCGCGTCACACTCCAGTGGGCAAGGAAGTCGTGCCTGTTGCCAAGAAAGCACAGCAGCTAACGCTCAAAGTCAATAAAAACAGTAAACATCCGATACAAAAGCAGAAATGATAAAATAGCCACAGAGCTTAGAAAGCAGTGAGCCTTACCTGTGGTTGGAAGCAGGGGGAAATAGGACAGACGTTCCGGGTGCCTACAAGATTTGCACAGGCACCAGATGAGTTGGGGAGGCACTCCACAATCCAGACCCTCTCTGCATTAGCCTCTGCCTAACCTCTGAAGGAAAGAGTACCTAAAGAGGGCCCTCTGATAAAGACCTCAATTGAGAGGCAGGTTCATATGGAAAGCAAACAATATTTAATGGATTAAGGGGGAAAGTTGAATACTTATGGTAAGACTCCATGGAGGTGGGAGACTTTTTAGACCTTGTTTTTTCCACGAGCCTTGGAGCTGCCTTCAAGATAAAAGTCTAGTTAAATAGTGGATTGTGAAGATTTTTGAATATTTCTTCCCTGTGTGGGAGAAACCATTTTAATTGCAGGTGTCCGTCCGTCCCCCCCAATTTTTTAAACTGCTGAAAGATAGAATAATCTCAGAAAGGGCAACTTGGACCCAGTTTCCTCGTTCTCTTCTGCAGAAGCGAAATAATGCTTTGAGGGGCAGGGAAGGATTCACGTTCTCTTTCTTGACTATTCTTTGTGCGCAGCTGGCCAAGACTCAGGGGAATGTGTTTGCTACCGATGCGATCCTAGCCACACTCATGTCCTGCACTCGCTCCGTGTATTCCTGGGACATCATTGTTCAGAGAGTTGGATCCAAGCTCTTCTTTGACAAGAGGGACAACTCTGATTTTGGTGAGTCTCTAGTGTGTTGTGTTTGAGTAAGGACAATGGGTGGTGTCTGGAAATTTTGGATTTTGTAATTTCTGGCTATTTGAAGGGAAGATTAGTCTAAGGAACAAGGAGGGCTGTGGAAAAAACAATTTGTTGCAATGTCTGAACCACATTACTATGTTGTGCTGGCTTGTGCTATACCCTTGTGATATTTTGAATGTCCAGATGTTTTCTGCTTTGCTGTATCCTCAGATCTCCTAACCGTGAGTGAGACTGCTAATGAGCCACCACAGGATGAGGGCAATTCCTTCAATTCACCCCGCAACCTTGCTATGGAAGCCACCTACATCAACCACAACTTCTCCCAGCAATGCCTGAGGATGGTAAGAAGAAAGGATGGGCTTGAATCATTCTACATTGTGTAAAGATTTGAAGGGTGGTGGTAGGAGCTTTTGCGGCTGTTCAGAACAACCTTCCCGTGAGATGATTCTCTTTCTTAGCAAGCAGAAACAAGATCGTATCTGCTGAAAAGGAGTTGCTTTGCTTATAGCCACCTTGGACAGTTCACCCAGAAGGCTGAATATAACAATATTAAGTAAAATATAGGGCCTCCGGATTTGATCTGTGAGATTAATATGCATTTTGGGAAATGCCACAGAATATACTGCTGACGTGGTTGTAAGGAAACTATTTTGCTACTCAAGCTGTATGGGGAAGGGTTTGGTGAAGAAAGGCAGGCTTCAGATTTCTCATCCCAAAGATGGAAAATAGGAGACTTCTTGTCTGAAACTCATGGTCTTGTGTCAGTCATCTGGTAAAAAAAAATTGCATGGCTTCTTTTACAGGGAAAAGAAAAGTACACATTTCCAAATCCAAACCCATTTGTGGAAGATGACATGGATAAAAATGAGGTGGCTTCCGTTGCATACCGGTATGTGGCTTCATGCCTGCGAAGAGATGGGGGGGCAGGGACACGTTGCTTTGATGGGTAGCTTCCAGGCTTGTTGGAGACTCCGTGCCAACTCACCATTATTTTCTGCATCTCTTGTCATGAGCTGGGTTTGAATTAATCTCTCATGGTAATGTTACTGACCAGCATTCTTGGTTGTAGGTATCGAAGGTGGAAGCTGGGAGATGACATAGACCTGATTGTGCGTTGTGAACATGATGGAGTGATGACTGGAGCCAATGGAGAAGTGTCATTCATCAACATTAAAACACTGAATGAATGGGATTCGAGGGTAAGGAAGATCCCAGAGTTTTTAAGTTTTTATAATGTCTGTTGTTGCTGGGTACAGATTCCAAGACACAAAACAGTCTATGGAACTGCTGTATCACTGACTTCAGAAGAGCATTTCATAGGTCATCTGGCTGCTTGTGACTTGTTTGTGCTGGTCAATTTTAACTGGTGCTTGTTCTAGTCGGAATTAAACATTGTTGGTCTCAAAAGTGCCACTGGACTCAAACTTTGTTGTATTGCTTCAGACCAACACACCTACTGACCTGAATCTATCATTATGAAATCAGTAGAAGTACATTTATATTTATATCCTGCTGTCTTCCCAGTGGGGGCCCAAACAATCATTCTTCCTCACAAGAACCCTATGAGTTAGGCTAGGTTGAGAGTGAGAGGCCTAGATCCTGAACTCTAACCATGCTGCAACACTGCATGAAATCTTCATAGCTGTACCTACTTTTGCAGCATTGTAATGGAGTAGACTGGCGTCAGAAACTGGACTCTCAGAGAGGAGCTGTGATTGCCACCGAACTGAAAAACAACAGCTACAAACTTGCCCGTTGGACATGCTGTGCACTGCTGGCTGGATCAGAATACCTAAAACTTGGGTGAGACCAAGAATTAATGTCTCTCAAATGATTTTTGTCTGAAGGTTGGGTGTGTAAGAAGAGGGAAACACACCTTTGTCAGGGACACAAAGTGCTAAGCTGCAGCAACCAGTCTGGTACTTCTTCCAAAGAAACAGATATTTGACTGAATGATCAACTCATGGGTGAAAATTTGAAATGTCCATAGTGTGGGGCATGATTCCTTTGTGCTTTCTTCTTAAAATGCTGTAAGATTGTCGTGTAATGGCTGCCTCTACAAGCAAAAGAGGCTTAGTCCACATTGGCCATTTAATTCTGTAATCACTGGGAGCCTGATGTGCTTAATGAAATATTGGGCCTCACCTGAGCCACTGTTCAGAACTAGACTCCATTGCCTGTTTGTCAAGTAATCGATTGCTGCTTTGATAGCCTTTATAACAGAAACACAATAGAAGCATTATGGAGAACCCAATAGCTATTTAAAAACCCTGTTACTAAAAGAGTGATCTAAAACAAGGGGCGGATTCCCCAGAGATACCAAGTAGCTTTTGGGGTTTTTTAATGAAATATTCTCTTTGGCTCCTGTGCAAGCATACGTTGCCACCTTCTACAGCATTGTCTATTAGTCTCCTTGGCCCCATTACTGCCTGTGTTAATTGGGTCCCTAGTGCTTTGGGGCATGTCTAATGATTTTCATTTATCCTTGGTTATAAGCGCACACAGGCAGCACGAGGTCACAATTGGTACGTTACTAGTGATGCGCACCTCCTGGGAGAAGCATGGCATTGCTTCTTCTATTTGTGCTGCTGCAGCACAGGAATGTGATGTGTTGCTGCAAGCATAAATTTGCTCAGGGCCCTGGTAGCAACTGGCTGGAAGGCTGTTAAGCAATATGAGAAGAATCTGTTTGGCCAACGATGTGGGAGCTGCTATGATGCAGCTCCTTTCCCCATATTGCAAAGGCCATACAAAAAGACAGAACACGTTTACCTGAGTGTCCTTCCATGGTTGCTGGTCAGTGTGGACTGCAGAACTATAGCCACTTTATATCTTCTAATTTGTACTAAATATCATAATTTCTGGGCATTGCTGCTGTATGTAAACATAAGGCACTCGGAATCGGTTTCTTGGTTTGTAGCTTCAGAAGCTCAAGGCTTTGGGAAAGCTGCCGCTTTGGCAGAATACTCGAGTTATTTTTACATTTGCTCCCTATCTGAAAACCCATCGGACACCTTGAATAGACTGCACAGACAGAAAGCCATGCAGACAAACATTGTACCAATTAGCCTCAAACGAAAGATTGAGTAAAATAGTTGTTACATTGAAGTTACCCCAAGGAGTAAAACACTTCAGGCACGCAGAGTAAGCATCCAAATGTTCAAGACGTATAAGCTGTCTTGAAAATCATTCTATCAGTGATAGTCAGTAAAATGAATATTTCATATTCTGAGCACAGAAAAGCTGTGTAGGTCAGTAAGAAGCTAACAAGTTCCTACTTTTCCTAGATTGTTTTGGATCCAAAAATTTAGACTTCAGAAGCCTATCCTGTTGAGTTCAACAGTGATCTTCAAATAGATGTTTAACTAATGTGCTTATCAGGACCCTTTGGAAAAGGCTAACATGGAAGTGACATCTGTGCAGAGCTAAGCAGGAAGGACGGTCCGTGAACTTCATTTCACCCCCCGCATGTTCTTATTATCTGCCTGTATCTGTAGCCACTGGGCTGCGTTACTGCCCTTCCTGACTCTCCTCTGGCCATCCTTTCCAGGTATGTGTCCCGCTACCATGTCAAAGACTCCGCACGGCATGTGATCCTGGGCACACAGCAGTTCAAGCCCAACGAATTTGCCAGCCAAATTAATTTAAGCATGGAGAATGCCTGGGGCATCTTGCGCTGTGTCATTGACATCTGCATGAAACTGGATGAGGGCAAGTACCTCATCTTGAAAGACCCAAACAAGCAAGTCATTCGGGTCTACAGTCTGCCTGACGGTACTTTCAGCTCTGACGAAGAGGAGGATGACGACGAGGAGGAGGAGGAAGAGGAAGGTTTGTAGTACGTTACGTTGCAGATGCCTGCTAGCGTTGTCGTGGCATAAAGAATGAGACCTGAAAGGGCCCAAGTTTTAAAAGAGCTGAGTCATGGGACACCCGTTCTTTAGTCTCAGCTGGGGTGACCTGATAAAACCATTCATGAAATCTACAGTTTTGTCACATCAGGACCTTGTAGTAAGTCAAGACCACGAGTGACAGTCAGGAACATCTGAAATAGTTTTATTAAGAGATTACTTAAGGACAGGGGGATTGCTTGTTTAGAGCAGGAGGTATGTTGCTGTTAGAGTTGATGTAACATGGAAGATTTTCCGCATTCCATTTCCCATACCCTCTCTTTGTACCCAGTAAGGGAAGCAAATGTCCAGTAATCTTACCAAATTGCGGCTTTTGCAAAAGAACCTCACTCTGTGCTCACCTGCCAATTCGCACACTTAGTAATCTTTAGGGAATCCTATATATGATATATCGCAGCATCCCGCTGCCTTTCTCTTCCCCTTTTTTTTGTTAGATCTTTGAAAATTGGCAGAAGAAAGACATGGAATGAGGTTGCTCAAAGTAAATGTATACTCTTTTAAAAAATACATACTTTGGGCAGTTAGAGAGGAAAGTTGTAGAATGTGATGGAGATGTAAGTCTTGTTCAGAAGGAGAGAAACATTAAAGGCAGTTAAAATGTTGATCAGGATGCAGTCCACAATATCTGCTTTGTCCATTGTGGGTGTGGCAATGTAGATATGGCTGAAGCTAGAGTAGTGTCCAATATTGAAAGGATATATTGGAGAGACTAATACCACCTTAGTATAACTAGGTATGTTTAAATTTCACTGTATATTTCTGGTTGCATTAGCACACAGACCTTATTAGAGTGTATTGGTTTCTGAAAGTTTTCTTTTTGGTATTTTTGCATGTGTGTGTGTTTGCCTGTGCCTGAAAGTCATAGCAACCTCTGGCAACTCCTACTGGGGCATGGAGGACGTTCAGAGAAGTGGCTTGATAGCCTGCCTCTGGTCTCCTGGCCCTGGTATTCTGTGGAGGTCTCCTGTCCAAATACTTGCCAGGGTCAGCCCTGCTTAGCTTCCGAGATCTGACGAGATCAAGCTTGCCTGGGGTATTTAGGTCAGGGCAGTTTCTGAAAGTTTTCGTGACAAACGTATTGAATGCTGGACTTGGATTGTCTCCGTTTAAATCTACATTTTGAAATGATTGGCTTATCAGCATGCTGAAAAGGCCTATTGTGTAAGAAGTTATGATCCGTCTTTATGTGGACTGATGTTTGGCAGTGTGTGGGAAAAGGGCAACAAGGATTGTGGTTATGTTTGTTGTCCCTTTTTGTCCTCTTTTAATGTTGTTTGCTTTGTTGCCTGGCTTGGGATGGGAAGAAATGTTCTATTTCAACTTTTCTTTTGTGTTCCAGAGGAAGAGAGCTGAACATTGCCCCAGACATCAAAGTGACAGTGACTTGAAAGCACGTGCAAGTTGTAGTGTACTCAGTGGATGGATGAAACCTGAATCTGTGCCTCACTTATTTACAACCTAAAGAATACAATAAAATCAGTTCTCCTAATGTGTTTTTTCCTTTTGTCTGGTTATTAAGGATGTTGTAGGGGGAATTGACAGAGCTAACCATAAGCACTGCCCTTCCGTTTTTAAGTCTGAATTTCATGATACCGCTTTTCCTGGACCTGTACCACTTCAGACTGCAGGTGAGGAAAGGAATTACATGAGCATTCACTGGGGAAAGGAAAATATTCTCTGAATATAGGAAACAGCCATATTGGGGGAGAAAGCTAAGTTAAGAATCGTTTGCCCTAATAATAGTGGCTTGCTTTGAGCAGGGAGGCTTTTTTATTCCCAGGGGGAACTACTCAGGTGTAAGGTCTCTACGTGTGTGTGTGTGAGAGAGAGACCAAATAGGGGAGAAAAACACAACCCTATTTTTTTTTACGAGAAAGGTAACCAAAAAATTGAGACAAAACCCCCCAAGACTAAAATATAACTATGCATGTAGTACTAATATACAGAATATATATACATTAATTATACATACAAAAGTGCTAAAATATCATTGAAAAAACCACAATCCTACGGCTCTGCATATAAGTACCTAGTCCAATCATATAAATACAGATTAAAAGGTATAAATTATATCCATATACAAGAACCAATACCAAACACGTTTTGGCTAAAAGCCTTCCTCAATGGTAAAATTCAAACTGAGCACTCCACTAATTTAACAACAATATACATAAAACTAATACAGAATGGGTCTTACTCACACTGAGATGTTCACCCGTGGAGTAAGTGGTGATAAATATTCTTGAGATGCAACATGAGCAACTCATCAAGATGTACAATATTTCAGACTAGGAAAAAGGCCCGTTGTGGAAATAAATACAACGGCCTCTAGAAAGAGGCTCTGGGCAGGTGCCCCGGCCTTAGACACTCAGTGTCAATTTGCTGTGGCGACGTCAGCAGGGTATAATGACACTGAGTCCACCATTTTCTCCAGAGGAACTGATCTCTGCTACCTAAAGAACAGTTGTAATGTTGAGTGATCTCCAGCCCTCACCTGGAGATTGGCAACAATGGTTCCCCAGAAGGGAATAGTTGGTTTGGAGGGTGGAGTCTATGCCTTTGTACCTGTCCGAGGTCCCACGCCTCCTGAAACCTCACCCTCTCCAGGCTCCATCCCTCACATCTCCAGGAATTTCCCTCCTGGAGTTGGCAACCCTATCTCCTGCCCAGCCAATCCTCAACCTACCTCTCTTTCCCCCTCACTCTTCAGCTTTCCACCCCCCACACACCTGCAGCCTCTCCCATACTCTGAAGCCCTGACTGCTACGTCACATTGGCTGTCATACAGGGCCCACCTCAGCAGCATATAAGGATACAGAGCCCACCATTTTCTCCAGAGGAACTGATCTCTGCCATCTGGAAAGCAGTTGTAATTCTGAGTGATCTCCAGCCCTCACCTGGAGATTGGACACATTTTACCTCAGAACAGCAAACTGTTTAGAATGTTAGAGGCAAAAGCCAATCAAGTCGCATATGCAAACGACCTCTGTGTTCCGAGGCAAAGGCCAATGAGGCTGCATATGGAAATAACCTCTGTTCTGACTGGCTACGGGGTGGGAGGAGAGGAACAGCAAACTGTTTAGAATGTTGGAGGCGAGACTCAAGTAATGCAGCCAGTGGATAGGGACAGATTCTGAGTGACACACCAGGGCGCCAACCAATTCTGGAGCGTATGGAATGTTCTAGAGAAATGCCATCACCATTCGGCTTTTTTTTATAAGGGAGATGCCCCTGGATCTGCTTATCTGCAATGCTCTCAAAGTGCCAATGGAGTGTTCAGGTACAATTAGAAAAGAATCTAACGTACAGTGTAAGAAAACCTGCATTGTGTGATTCAGTCATGTGGGGAGGTTGGCTGTGACTGTGCTCACGAAATATAACTGAAATGGGTTTATAAAATTATCTCAAAAATTTTGTTCAGCAATGAGCTGCCATTGTAAAGAGATGTGTAATGAACCCCTTTCTTTTTGACTGTGTATTGTGGCATTCACACGCAAGGCACTACTTCAGACATAATCTCTGAAGAATCTTCCTTGTGGGTTGTTAGCCTCTACTTCCGCCCTCCTCCACTTTAGAGGGAATTGTGCGTATTCTCTCCCTGGGGCCTTCAGCAACCGAATCGAAATACAAAATAACATCTTTTCCTCTGCTCACCAATTGCAACGAACTATTAAAAGCTATTATCAGTAACATCTTAATGGATGGAATCCGTACTCTTCCGTTGCCAAAAGCATGCCTTGGATGAGGGCCTTGCAAGGGAAGCGGCTCCCTGTCAATTAAATGCATTTTTATGCTGCAGAGCTGGAGGGGGCAATTGCTTGAACCTTGGCGTTCTGCTCATTAATGGCCTTGGCAGGCAGACCTGGCTAGATGAGGGGACTGCGGGGTTTTCTCTAATCATATTCCAATAGTTCCCGCGTGGCCTTATCTCTTCCCAGCTGCTGCAGAGAGGCATACGTGTGCTGCCTGGTGCTCCGTAGGAAGAACTGGGAGTTCCGTTCTAAGCATTTTCACTGTTGAGCGATTGGAGCCCAGGATCTGAGTTCATTATCATCTTAGATCCCCAAAGTCCTTTGCAAAATAATAAACAGTGCTCACAGCCTCGTTAACAATGCACAGCAGGGAGCCAATGCACCACTGGCTGGTGCAGCACTTCCTTGCTACTGTAGCAGCAACAGAAGCTGTTCTTTCTTTCCCTCCACTGAGCGAACAAGGAGCAACAACCGTGTTTCTTGAAGGAATGTGTGTGACTGCTCAGTGAGGAGTGTGTCTTATGGTGTCCAAAGTGGCAGCACCAAACTGCAGGTATTTTACAGTTGTATTTCTACACCTGTACCTCAGGTTATCTTTGATTTACACTGGATTTAACCAATGAACGTGAACTGTGTCGGACTAGGATCCAGGAGACCCCAATTTGAATCCTCACTCTGCCATGGAAGCTTTTTAGGAGACCCTGGGCCAGTCACACAGCCTAACCTACCTCACAAGGTTGCGCTTAGGATAACATGGAGGAAATGTATGCTGTTCTGGGTCCCATCAGGGAGAAATGTTGGGTATAAATGAACTGCGATAAATATGATTAGCTGTTTTGCAGCACAATTCTATGCAAACTTCCCTGGAATCCCCCACTGTATTCAATAGCACTAACCCCCGTGTGTGTGTGTATGTATGATTGTAGCATTAGTACAAAAGTGTATTCGGTTTTGTCAAATTGTTGCAACTGGCCATTTCAACCTATTCCTGTGTGGGAGTAACTGCTTGCTTTTGAGAGTGGAGGAAAGAACAGATAATTGCTTGGATGTGATTTAATGCTGCCCTTCTGTTTCTACTGGGCAAGCTTATTTAGAAGGCAAGAGAGTGAGTAACCAAAAGCTTGTGACAAAGAATAAAAAGCACTCATTAGGGAATAAATTTCACAAAGTCATGATTTTCAGGGCCTGAAAAATGTGTGGTATATAAACATCCTGGACAAAAAAAAATGTTAATAATAAACTCAAATCTGGATGAAAATGCATTCATCAGTGGCAATGTTTCCTCTAAGCTGTGGAGTCCTGTGAGCAAAAATTCTACTTTGTGAGCTACCAGCTTCAAAGTTGTGAGCAGGCAGGTGATTTGGCTACTGGATAAATTAGTTTGCTCAGGACTGGAGCCATCCTTCCTGAGCGAAGATGAGAATGTGTGAGCCGGAGGGTTAAAAACTGTGAGCTAGCTCACACTCACTCAGCTTAGAGGGAACACTGATCAGTGGTCAAATTTCAATAAACGTAAATATATAAAAAATTACCAAATACCTCATCAATATGCAGCTCACTATAATGTGTGGGGTGTCTTTCCCCCCTGTTCTGGGTCATTCACATTGTTTAAAAGGCCATACTCAACATAGTTTCACTGTAGGAAAACAAAATGAGTTAAAAAGATATATCGAATGAGCAGGAAACAGCTACCATGTACATGTGTTTAGTTAAATGTGGTCAAACTGCTTCCAACTTATGGCGACCCGGTGCATTCATGACCTCCGAAACATCCTGTTGTTAACAGCCTTGCTCAGGTCTCACAAACTGAGGGCCCTTGTGGCTTCCTTGACTGAGTCAGTCCATCTCAGGTTGGGTTTTCATCTTCTGGTGCCTTCAACTTTTCCCAGCATTATTGTCTTTTCCAGTGACTCTTCTCATATTGTGGCCAAAGTACGATAAGCCTCTGTTTAGTCATTTTAGCTCCTAGCGGGGAGTTTACGCTTAATTTGATTTAGAACCCACTTGTCTTTTTGGTGGTCCATGGTATCTGTAAAAAGCTCTTCCACAGGGCTTTTTTTGTAGAAAAAGCCCAGCAGGAACTCATTAGCATAATAGGCCACACCCTGACAGCACAGCTCATTCGCATATTAGGCCACACCCCCATGTTAGCAGAAGTGTGGTCATCCAGCCACACCTACCTTTTGCTTCTTATTCTCTTTACCTTGTTTGTTGTCAAAACCCAGTGCTTTTTGCATGTTAGGCCACACACCCCTAATTGTAGCCAATCCTAATGAGTTTCTGCTGTTGGGTGTGGCCTATTATGCTAATGAGTTCCTGCTGGGCGTGGCCAACTTGGGAGCCAGCCGGAACTCCGTTCCTGTGCGTTCCTGCCCAAAAATAGCCCTGCTCTTCCAACACCACCATCATAGGTTCAACAAAAACATGACCTTAATTCTAAATGGCATGTTGTGGACCACTCAGAAGTTTTTTCCAGTCATTTAGTCAATAAAACTTCCTGGCCTAAAGAAGAGGTGACAGGGAGAACTTCACTTAAATTTCTACCCATCACTCAACTGCTAAAGTTGGGAATCAGACCTATATATTTTCGCATGCTACTTCTCCACTGCTTTCACAGGTTTATTGTATCAAAATAGACTCCCTTCAAACTAATAATTAGAACCTAATGTACACTCCATCCCATCTGAGAACAGATACCTAATATCCTGCCTACTATGTATTTTTGGTTCCTTTGTCATGTGGTCCGGCACTTTCAGTAGGTGAATGATCAGCTTGCTTATTTAATATTTGTATACATTTAAATAACCCAATAGGTTTATTAGTATTCCCTAGCACTTAGCTAGATGGAATACTAAATGCTAGGAGATATCAGGACTCACAACAAAAGGTTTCTTCGTCAGAGAGCTGTGTTTCTCAAAAGCTTATGCTACAATAAAGTTTGTTAGTCTTAAAGGTGCTACTGGGCTTTTTACTACTTCGCAGCAACAGACTAACACGGCTAACTCCTCTGGATCTATGAACAAGAGGTTTTGAGCTGAACAAGGCAAAACCACTAGACCTTACTGGGGGGAAAAGTCCCAAGTATTAGCATAAAATAGAAGCACAGCACAGTTTCCTGTTACCCAGGCTACTCCAGTAATCACTTTGAGAGGGTAGCTGTGTTGGCCTGAAGAGCTAGAAGTATCACCTTAGAGACCTGCCAGATTTTGGGGGTATAGGCTGTGACTCTCAAAATCTTGTGGGTCTTTTAGATATTACTGGGCTTCAATTCAGCTCTTCTATCACCAGAAGTCTCATACCATCCCCGGTCAGATTCCTACCTGCCAAGAAGCTCCGACTTATTTCCACCACCCTTGTTTCAAGTGCAAGAAATGTATGTGTTATGTCTGGGCATGTGCAATCTTCCACTCAGGCTTAACTGCTGCTGGTGCTAGTCTGGCAGGCCACCTAGTTGGAGCTTGAAGCCCAGAACAAAGGCAGGCAGGATCCTGGAACCTGCCTGTGGATTGGCCCCTGGGGGTAGCCAGCCAATCTGGAGCCTGGAGGCCATTTGAACTCACCAATCGCATGGGGGCTGGGAGTGGCTTAGGTGTATATAGTTAGGGCAGTTGCCCCATGTAATGCATTCCAGTTGAGATGCAATAAACTGCTGCTTGTTGAAATCACTCTTCCTTCGCCTCTGCCGTGTTAAACCCACTATTTAACAGTATGGTTGTACCATATGCTGAAATTGCCAACCCGGCATAAATTCCCATTTTCTCTGCCGCTACAAAGAAACGGCTGAGCATGGTGAAATGTATTCCATGGAGGTCACGGATGTATTCCATGGAGGTCTTTCCATACAATGGGGATACAAGTCTGTCTACTTAATTACTGTATAGGGCACATGCTCACTGAAACTCAAGGCAGATTATGCAGTGGGTCAAACTCAGTCAATATAGGATTACAGCAATCCGGAAGAAAGCATAAGGTATTAAACATGATATGATTAAACAGTGCAGAAAATGATATTGCATAAGTATAAAAACAAAGCCATGAAATATATACAGTGAAAGGATAAGCAAACTATACACAGTGGTATAGTTCACAGTTGTGCTCCCGTTATAAAACAGCCTTCCTGAACTATTTTGTTATAACCTTATTACGTTTATTAAAATGCCATCCTGAACTGTGTTTTATATAGACTGCAGAACTACAGAAGTGTGGGAGCCTTTATGACCACCTCGGGCAGGTCACTCCACAAGGTGGAGGCCACAACAGACAACATGCAGGTTGATTTTGCCCATTTGCAGGGTGGCACCCGCAGAAGGCTCAGCTTAGATGAGCAAAGCTGTTGTCATAGAGCCAGGGGTCATTTCCTGCAGGAGTGCACAGGAGCAGAGCTCCGGCAGTAAGGAGCCCAGAGGGCGGGCACATGCAACAAGCCCCTCCCCCTGCTCCCAGCAGCTCTCAGTTGGGCCACGAGAAGCAAGAAGCAGCCAGGCAAGTTGCAGAGCCCCCACCCCACCCGGCCCGCCTTCAGGTACCAGCTCTCCCTACGATCTGCGCGTTACCCCCCCCCCCCAATAGCTAGCAATCCAAAACAGGCCAGTGGAGCCTGAGTGGTAGGTGTGATATATACAAATAAGTTATGCTAATAAGTTATGCTAATGAGCTCCTGCACCTCTTTTTCTATGAAATGACCCCTGCATACAGCATAACAGGAGAGGCAGACTTGCAGATAAGGGGGTTTAAGGCCATCCAGGGCTTTGTATGTGATGGTAGTTTGATGAATCTTTTGACAGATGTGCAGTCAGTGGAGTGACTGCAAAGTGGATATGGAAGGCATGCTCCAGATAGCTCCCGACATTAACAGAGCTTCGGCATTCTCTGATCTGACTTCAAGGGCAGACCTATGTAGAGTGCAATACAATACTCTAGTCTTGAGGTTACTGCAGCAGGATCTGGTGGCCAGATCGATAGGTCAAGTCAAGGTAGAGAACCTTTTTCTGGGCTAAACTGATTTGGAAGCCACATTAACTTCCTTCTCCAGTAGTCAACGCTGGATCCAGTATAACCCCTATGCTCAGTGAGAGTCAGTGGAACCTCATCAAAGTTTGGAAGCAGAGTGCCCTTAAAATCTCAGACTTCTCAAGCAGCATTACCTCTGTCTTGTTGGGATTCAGTTTGTTTATTCATTCTTAGCCATCTGACCACAGCAGTCAGGTAGTGGCTCAAGACCTCTGCTGCATTACCAGTTTGGATAGAGAGGTACCTATATCAGCATATGATACCCAATTTCAAAACTACAAATGATTTCTCCTAACGGTTTTACATAGAGATTGGATAGCATCAGAGATAGGATTGCACCCTGTGAAACCCCACAAGTATAGGTCCCACGCTGATGACAACTGGTCACCAATGACAGCCCTTTGAGTCCAGTCGGTACGGATGTCTCCATACTTACTTCTCCCTCCAAATGTCTCAACAAAATGGCATGGTCCACTTAATCAAAGGCTGCAGTTTGGTGTAGTGGTTAAGTGCGCAGACTCTAATCTGGGAGAACCAGGTTTGATTTCCCACTCCTCCACTTGTACCTGCTGGATGACCTTGGGCAAGCCATAGTTCTGATAAGAGCTGTCCTTGAAGAAGAGTTTCTGTCAGAGCTCTCTCAGCCCCACCTACCTCACAGGGTGTCTGTTGTGGGGAGGGGAAGGGAAAGGAGTTTGTAAGCTGCTCTGAGACTCCTTTGGGTAGTGAAGGGCGGGGTATAAATCCAATCTCTTCTCTTCTTCTTCTTCAGATAGATCCAGTAGGAGCAATATATATGTGAAGCTGCCTTCTACCAAATCCTGTCATTGGTCCATTTATTATCTACTATGCCAAGCAGTGGTGGAGTCCTTTGGGTAGAGGTCTTTCTCAGTCTCAACTACACATGGATCTGGGAGTTCAGTAAATGGAACTCCTAAGTCCCCCCCCCCTTCTATCTAAAAATCAGGCATGTAGGGCAAAGGAAGGGGGGAAGCCTCCCCCCCCCCCCCCCCCTCCCCCCCCCCCCGCTTTCCCGACTGGAAACAGTTCTAGGGAGATGCAACTTGCCCCACTGGGGCAAATGTACAGGTTCTCAAGAAACTGGCCCTGGGAACCTTTGCGTGAATGTGAAAGGTAAACATTACAGTATGGAGCTGTGTGCCCTTTCCAGCGTTGTTTACAGGTTGCTGTCTACCTGGACTGTACCTCTTGCATTTCTTGGCCTTTTTGCAGCCACTATTTACAATTTTCTTTATATCTGTACACATTCATATGTAAGCTGCAGACTGCTAATGACATATCTCATGTATCTAACCATGTGGATCTATGAAAGCTGGGATCTACTAAAAGGAAGGACAGGATTTCCCATTGGAATTACATCCCATGAAAGCTTATGCTACATCTGCTAGTGTTTAAACTTCAGGGGCGGTCCCTTTAAGAGTAACGCGCTTCCGCCTTCATCAGAACACGTGACCAAGGACGCGGTGTGGAAGCGTTTTCTTCAGCGAAGGCACCAAAGCGATCACGTGACAACGTGAGGAAGAGGCGCGAAGCGGTCCAGCACTTTTCTTTAGGGAGGAAAAGAGAGGGCGCACTAGCCGAGGATCTCGTTAATTTTCTTCCAAAGCGTCTTACTGGAGGACCGGAGCACTATGGGCTCTACGGTGCCGGTCTAGCGTGTAGTGCTGCGGGGCAGCCGCGCGAGACCAAGACCCACCTGCCCGATTCGCGGCGGCGGGACGCGCCAGGTACGTCAGTGCGTCGCGCCGCAGACTGTCACGCGGTCGGTCTCGTTCCCTTTTCCCATTGGGCGGGGAAAGAGGGTCATTCCGTGCCATGCCTGAGTCGCTTCGCATCGTGGCCAATAGAGGGCGCTCAGCGCCGACAGGTTCCCAGAGGGTAGGACGGGCTCCAGGCCAATATTCATGGAAGTGTTGGGTTCATGTTGCAGCCTCCTTTGATAAAGCCCCCTAGAATAGATGCATCCTGGCTCCTCTGGCTGAGGGGCAGAAGTAGCATGAGAGGTACCTCCCCTGTTTCTTGGTGTTCAGAATCATCATCGCCATCAATGTGCATAATCCAAAACCAACACTGAAGTAATAACTTGTATTGAGACCACATTGTGTTGCATTATTTTTGTTGTTCTTAATAAAAGGCATTTATGGATTTTGTTTTGCTATGGACCAACACAGCAGCATCCATTTTTAATTGATAGGAGTCATGTACTTGGGTCTGGCTTCCAGGACTTTACAGCTCTAGTCCCCGGAAGGATCCATTCTGAGCTCACCAGCTGAATTATAGAAGTGGCAGAATATCACCCATCTCTGCACTGCTTGGCTACCAGGACTGTTTAACAGGTTTCCTAAGCCTGCCTTTTTCCAGCACTACTTGAACCCAAGGCAGTTAACAACAGTCAGGCAAACAAAAAATAATATCATAACTAAAAAAACTCAAAATCGGTAGCCAGCACACTGCTGATCCTAGGGAAATCATCAAGCCAGAAAAACCCTGTTCAGCCCATATCAATTGCCCTCCTAAATAATTCAGTTTTGTAGCCTCTTCTAAAAGACAAGATTATAAAGCCAGCCTGCCTTTTCCAGGAGGCCGTTCCAGAGCAGAAGAGCAGTAACCAGAAAAGCCTGTGCCCAGGCAGCCATGAAACAAGGGTGATAGTCTACACTGCCTTAAAAAAGAGAATAAGAACCCTGAATAAAGAATGGGAGACATGTATATAAGATTTGCATGTGCTAATTTACATATGTAGATACAACTTTCCACATAATTTACATATGTAGATACTGCTCACCATGGTACCAGCTCTGTCTGGGACAACAGGTAGAGCTCCTTGGGTGACAGCCTGTCACTCAAATGTTTACAAAGGATTTCTTTAGCAAAAACAGAATTAATATGAAGGGGGAGGACAGTGCTTAATTTGCTAGAAAAGATTGTTTCCTAATCTCAGTTGACTGGAAGGGGAATGGGCTGCAAGTTTGTACTTTGGATGTGTACTTTGTGCATGCTCAGAAGTGCTCTTGTTTCCAGGTAAACAGATAAGCACAGCTGCCCCAACTAGTGCAAGGTATGGGTGATTCAAGCTGCAGCCCTGTGCACATTTACTTGAGTGTGTAAGTACCATTTAACTCAGTTAATCTTGCTTCCAAATAAACACAGATAAGACTGAGCTGTCAAAGTCCTCACACCAGCTAATGAAAGAGACAATAGATAAATGCCATCTTAAGCAGAGTCACAACCTTCTCAGTCCACAGATGTCAGCGGGTCTGGAAGTAAGTAACTCTGGTTACAATTGCACTGTTAAAGAGGCCTGCTTAAATGCAGCACTGATCCCAGATCTTCTATTGCTACAGCTGTGACAGGCTCCTAATTACTGAAATGTAAACACAATCAAAGGAGCTGCGGTGGCTCAAGTGGTTAAGACGCTGAACTGCAGGCTGTGGAAGGTCAGTAGTTCAGCAGTTTGAGACCCGAGTTGCCGCATGATGGAGTGAGCTCCCGTCTCTAGTTCCAGCTCCTGCCAACCTAGCAGTTCGAAAGCAAGAAATACTTGATAAATAGGTACCACTTTGGTGGGAAGGTAACAGTGTTCCGTGCGCCTTGGTGTTTAGTCATGCCGGCCACGACCACGGAAACGTCTTCGGACAGCGCTGGCTCTTCAGCTTTGAAACGGAGATGAGCACCGCAACCCTAGAGTCGGACTTGACTGGCTTTCGAGCAAGGGAACCTTTACCTTTAAACACAATCATGTTAGATTTCCACATAGGGGAAATAATATAATATGTGTGGTAGATTAATCTTACTAGGTTTCTGTATGTCTGTATGTCCACGCAGTGGCTACGCACACGAGCCATACGAGACTGACCAGCTGTTCAAAGGTGACTCCTGAGCAAAGAGCAACTCCAAGGTAAACATTTGCCCGATAGCACCCTGCCTGTGATAATCTGTAAAGCCAAAAGCAACTGAGTCATGGTCTAAAGGGAAGGTAAAGAAGGGTGTCTAGCTGAAGTATGCCAAAGGAAGAAAATTCAGCCTGTGAATGGCAGCTGTGAAAGAACAATGGGAGGGAAATCTACTGAAATGCTGGGGAGAGAAGCAATGGAATTAAGGGCTGGGGAACTGTTGTGTGGAAGCAGAAGTGGTGCCAAGGTTCCCACTTCACTCATTGCGAAACTAGCAGGCACGTTGCATGCATCTGCCAGACGACTAGGCCATAAATGAAAGCGCTAGATTCACCAAAAAGGCACACAGTCAGAAAACAATGTGTAGTAGTAAAGCCACTGCAGAGCATGCCACAAGTACAGGGAGAATGCCCACTCATTTTGTAACATGTTTGCCCTATGCAAGAGTTGGCACCTGTCACTCAAGAGTAGAAGGTTTGTGCTCTGCCTCCCAAATGCATTCCTATAGAAGATCTGCAAATAGAAGCCATAGCAGTGGTGGAAATTGGGAAGCAAAGAAAAGACAAAATAGAGGCAAAGAGGTAAAGCTTTCTCAAGTTGCTAGGGCCACAGAGCTTTGCAATGGGATAGAGCCACAGGGCCAAGTAATTCCTTAGATGGGACATTTGCCTGATCCCTTTAGCTTCACTATATAACTAAAGACACACACAAATCATGGCATTCATACCAGCACAGGATCACTAACCGTCCTAGAGAAAAAAATATCCTGTCCTTTTAATAGATATCCTTCTTGATGTTTTCCAGGGGTAGGTTTGGCAAGATCTGGCTATACATCAACCCTGGAGAAGATGAAAGAGACAGAGTTGCCTGCATGATGTGCCCAGAGAGGCTAGTGCCAGTGAAGCCACCGCTGGAGTTCTCAGTGGATTGATTTGACTTCTGCCTTTTTGGCTCTTCCAAGTGCCTTGTCTTTAGGTTTTGCAATGAACAGATTTGACTGGTTTGCCCCCGCCATGCTGCCATCTGCCTCCAGGTGTGTGCAAGACCTTCTGCTAACCTTTGCATTCTCTTTGGTCTCTGCTTGGGCAGATGACCGTCCAGTGTCTCCGCACCATGACTATTGCATCATTGGGGCTGGCCCCTCAGGATTGCAGATGGCCTATTTTCTCCAACGTGCAGGCCGGGACTATGTGGTCTTTGAACGTAGCCACATACCAGGACATTTCTTTGCCTTGTATCCCCGCCATCGCAAGCTTATCAGCATCAACAAGCGCTACACAGGCAAAGCCAACCGTGAGTTCAACCTTCGCCACGACTGGAACTCACTACTCAGCCATGACAGTAGGCTTCTTTTCCGACATTACTCCCCTGACTACTTCCCTAACGCCGATGCCATGGTGCGCTACCTGAGAGACTTTGCTTCCTTGCAAGACCTCCAGGTGCGCTACAACACATCCATTACTCATGTGATGCTGGAGAAGGACACCAAGGCATGGAACGGACACTACTTTTTCCTTACTGATCAGAACGCTCAGCTCTATAAATGCAGGTGAGTATCAAAGCATCCCACCTAACCTGTTAAGGCATCCATGTGTTGCAATTCCTTCTGTCGTGATTACAAAATGGTAATTCCCTCAAAGTGCCACCTTTCTTGGTCTTTGTCCTAGCATGATGGCTCTTTGTTATACTGAGACAAAAACAACAGCTTGAGTTGCCCCCTAACTTAAGAGCTAAAACAGGTTAGTAGAAGCCCCGTGTGAAATTTTAGAAAAGGATGAGCTGCCACCTACATAAAGGTATTATTGACTCTTGGAATATTGGACCATGGTCAACTAGGAAGCCATCAGCTGAAAATATCTGAACAATTAATTGGCCAGCATGCCAATTCTAATCATAACTAATAGCTGTTGATAGATCTGTTCTTGTCTCCTACTTGTAACTGTGAATTCTATACAGTGTGTTGTGTACAAAGAGGTTTGTACAACCTTCATTTTCTAACCCTTAGTATTATGGAAGTGGGACAAAGATTTCAAGAGACATGCCCCGCCATGCATAATTTTATAAACTTCTGTCCTGTTCCCCATCTCCTTAGTCATCATTTTTTCTAAAATGAAAAGCCCCAGACTCTTTCCTTGTAGAGAAGATTTTTCAGTGCCTTGATAGTTTTGATTGTCATTTTCTATATTTTTCTGCACTCTGTGAGGCAAGATGAT
This sequence comes from Gekko japonicus, assembly GCF_001447785.1. NCBI lineage: Eukaryota > Metazoa > Chordata > Lepidosauria > Squamata > Gekkonidae > Gekko > Gekko japonicus. The sequence goes on along the minus strand of NW_015165264.1, from coordinate 686,723 downwards.
CAGAACCCTTTGCAGTATTCCAAATGTGGTTGCATCATATAAAGGTAGTGTAAAACTAGCCGCTTTATTTCCAGTCCCTTTCCAGTACTGAATAAGCCTTTTCCTCCTGCAGCTGCACACCGAGACTACATTTTGTACATGCCTGTGTGCACTTCCATACACTGTCTGATGTTTTTTTCCTCCAGCATTTATACATTACAAGGGGGGACCCGCGATACTCGCGGGGGGGTGGTGGAGGGAGGCAGAGGAGGAAGCAGCAGGAGGAGGTAAGTACCCCCCCCATCCTGCTGGTTCCCCCCTGTCCTCCACCCCCCTCCGTCTCCCCCCATTGCCTCTCCCCCTCAGCTCCTCTCCCCCCCCAACCCGGCACTGAAGCCAGGGCCCCCCTCGCTGTTTCCCTCCCCCCTCCCAACCCGGCACTGAAGCCG
>NW_015165264.1:652872-686187 GCF_001447785.1 Gekko japonicus | reverse complement strand
GATCGGCTTGCGGCAAGCCGATCGGCCCTCGCCGCTCTGGCCCCCCCTCCCTGCTCGCTGCTTCCCTCCCAAGCGGCAGCGGCAGTTACAGAGCGTCTCCTGCGCACGCGCAGGAGACGCTCTTGCACTTTCGGGGGGATTTAAACATCCCCCCCGAATTTTTTCCCAACTTTTTTTATTTTTGTGCACACGTGGGGACTGGCCCACGTGTGCACAAACCTCTCCCTCCCCCCCAGGTGCCCCCGAAGTGCAGATTTAGATATCCGCACTCCAGGGGCAACTTCAGCATTAGTATAAGGATAATGGTAAGGGGTAAAACTACTGAGAACTATCTGAAGACTAATTTTAAAGCAGCCATTGTATCCATAACCATGACTAGCTTTTAGGGCCATCATTCCATATTAAATATAACTGAGGTAAACCTCAGATTAAAGTTGTGTGATTCTATGTAATTGGCCACAGTGTGGACAACTGATCTTTTCCTTTGCTGTGTGTTTGGTGAGCCTGATCAAAATTGTTACCTTACATTGCAGTGTTCTTTTGGTGGCCACGGGGACATGGATTCCTCACAAAGTTAACTTTCCTGGTTCAGAATATGTCGAGGGCTATGAGTCAGTGTCTATTGACCCAGAGGACTTCGCTGGCCAATCAGTATTGATCCTGGGCCGAGGCAACTCTGCCTTTGAAACAGCTGAGAACATTTTGGGAGTCACCAATTTCATACACATGGTGAGCCGCTCTCGAGTTCGCCTTTCTTGGGCTACCCACTACGTTGGAGATCTGAGGTAAGTCTTCCTCAAGTAGTAAATATATCCAGAGCTGTTTTAAAAGTGACGGAACAAAAGGCACCTTCACTTTGTTCAAGCTGAATAAATGAATAGAATAAAACAGGAGTCCACTGCCACCTTAAAGACTAACAAAATTTATTTCAGCATAAGCTTTCATGAGACAGAGTGCACTATATGGAAGGTCAGTGCAGGGGTGCCCAAACTTGCTTACTGTAAGAGCCACATAGAATAAATGTCAGATGTTTGAGAGCCACAAGACATGAACAAATTTAACCCACACGTTTTTATAGAAGAATATGCAAATTTGCTTTTTCTTAACATTAAATGAGACTGCCAAAAATAAGAACAAAAGGGGTAAAATTGATATCGATAATGATTAGATGGAGAGGGAGGGGAGAAAGAAAGAAAGAAAGAAAGAAAGAAAGAAAGAAAGAAAGAAAGAAAGAAAGAAAGAAAGAAAGAAAGAAAGAAAGAAAGAAAGAAAGAAAGAAAGAAAGAAACTTTAACTTTAAATGCATCTTCCAAGACCCCCATGCCAGCTGGATTGGCTTGGAGAAGGGGTTTAAAGAGACAAATGCCTTCTCCAAGCTGGCCAGCAGCGGCGGGTGTGTGTGTGTCTGTCTGTCTTTAAGAACACATTTAAAGTTAAAGTTGCTTTCTTTCTCTACTCCCTCCAGCTCAAGCCTACCCAGGGAAGGGAACACTGGCTGAGGAAGCGAAGACCAATCAGGGAGGCATGCCTCTCCTTTGCTTCCCCAACCACCCTGCCGGGAACCGCACAATATATGTGAAAGAGCCGCATGGGGCTCCCGAGCCGCAATTTGGCCACCCCTGGGTTAGTGTGCCACTGTGTACCAGAGGAAACTCTACTCCTGCTGATTCTGTATAATTTTATTTAATCTTTCTGCTGCTGCTAAGTTTGAGCCAGTTTTTAGTGATTGCTGGTTTGTGTTCAGATTTTTTTTTTTAGTATTTTGTGACTTGTAATTTGTTATGTCTGCTTTTGTGTGCATGTGTTTTATTCAATTGGAAGTTTTTGTGAGGATCCTTCTGATTAGCCAGTGGGATATTAAATGTTAGAAGCACATAAATAACATTTCTTGCATGGAAGCAGTTTACCTGTAGCGAAAACTTCTTTATATTAGTATTTGTGGTGGCTAAATTCAGAATTATTTCATTGTAAATTCACATCCATGGAGAGGCAGCAGCCATTCAGCGTTTCCAAGTGCACACAGAGAATGAAGTGTGCGATCATGCAGCCTTCGTGCCTTTTTTGACTTGGAAGCGCTTTCCATTTACAAATCTGTAATGTGGTATTTCTGGCAATGCCATCTTCTGCAGAGTTGCTCCAGTATATTTTCATTGATTCCCGTGTACTTTGCCTGTAGTAACTCTGCACAGAGTTGAATCATCAGTCACTGTTCTGTTGTGTGCTGAAGGTATGGTACAATAAATCAAAGCAAAAATAACACTAATCTCACCTGCAACAATGAAATTACAAAAACAGGAAAGCCAAAATAAGCAAAATAGAGCAGCATGATTTTTAAAAGCTTCAAGACATAAAAATATTTTTACCATCCATTGGTAAACATACAGTGAAGCATCTTGTTGGATCTCATACTGTTTTCAGTGTGGGACATCATGAAGGTCCTGCTCCATGTGCTAGGTAGTCTACCTGTCACTAACATGAAGCAGTGCTTCCTCCATGGGCCTCAGAGTGCAAGAGGTCCGCGCGTGCTCCTCTATGAAACTATGAATTTCATTTCCCAGAGGTAGCATCTTTGTTCTGTTTTTAGTTGATACTTTGTGTCACAGCCAAAGAGCCATGAATTAAGTGTCCTTGAACTGCCTGTTGTTATTGTTGAGTCTTTTTCAGTACGTTTCAGTCTTCCCTTCCCAAGTTTATTCCAGGAGTCCTGATTTTTTTAAACCAGGGTCCTCAGCCTTGTTGAACCTGTGGGCACCTTTGAAATGTTGAGTACAGGTAATGGGTGCCAGAAATATGGCTGCCATGGCAGGAAACCTATCAAAAATGGGTGCAACAGGAGCTTGGTACAATCACAAAATGTTAGGATATTCCACAGAATCTTAGACAGCTTCAAGCCAAACATCCTTGTATTATGGAGGCAGCTGTTTCCAATTGGGTGCTTGGTGCAGACATAAAAATGATGGCTCCTGAGCTCTTACAAAGCTGCTCCAGTGACATGAGGGGAACCAGAATGGGCTCTTTGTTTTGATAGGGTGTTTTGAAGAAGATGTATGTGAGCTCCAGGAAATACATTGGCAAGTGCCCTGGTGTCCAGAAGCACCTTGTCAGGAATCACTAGTACAAACAAACAGGGCTATAATATAGGAACTGACTTACTCTTGGAAAAGATCGCTTCCAGCTTTTGTGAACTGCTTCCCAACTGAATGGGTTGTCTGTATTCATCCTCTGTGATGTTTCCAAGTGAGGCATGCAGACCTCTAAATCTCATTCTCTTCTGGATGTATTCCCCAACTCATCCTCCTTTAGAGCAATTAACAATGGCCTCTTGGACACATATCAGCTGAAATCTCTGGATGGCCTACTGGAAGGTGACTTGGAAGACCTGGTTCTTGTCAAGGATAAAAAAGGGAAGCTGCACATTACCCTTCGCTTTTACCTGGAGAACCACAACAGCAGTGAAGAGTCCGTTACCCTCCCTCAGGACGAGCTGGACAACTTTGCCACTCGGGCACCCTATGACCGTGCCATTCGCTGCCTGGGTTGGCAGTTTGACTTCTCCATATTTAACAAGTAAGACTGAACTGACACTAAAGTGACAGGAAGGCTAGATGAGATCGACTATATATGAGGTGGCTGAAGTAGTCTCAGCCTAATTAAAATGGGTCGGGGTTTAGGCCGAGAAATCTTTGAGCCACTCCTTGCACTTTTGACATGCATGCAGTAGAATGCTGACCCGTGAGTGGCAAGAGAGCATTATGTTAGCTAATCCCTTGGGTTTGTGGTGATGGCCGTCAGTCTGTTCTCTGTTGCCTGGAGATAACAGTCACTCACTATAGGCGACTATGAGCATTCTAAATTAGAAGTTTGTGTTAAAAATTGAAAGCAGGCTTGCAGGTCATGGAGGGGAGAGTCTACTCTTAACAATCCTCTTTGACATCGCAGTGTAAGCTATCATATGATTCTCTGAAGTGTTCAAAATCGGGTAGGGGTTAGAAGGTGTGCAACATACATTGCTTTGATCGTGATACAGAAGGTAAATTGTGTACTAAACTTGGAATGAGGGCCATTCAACCATTACCACTGTGGTGTAGGAGCCTCTTTTGCATGGCCTGCTCCCGTGCTGCGTTGGTAGTGTCTGTAAAGAGCTACCTTGTGACTCAGGCGGTGGTTTCATCCCATGTTAGCGTTGCCATCAGCTCCCTCTGGAGGATGCATTTAGGTGAGAGTTGGAGGATCTCCTCTCTAATGACCTGCTCATCACCTCTGATTCATTCTCTGTATCCAGCTGGCTTCCAGTTACCACTTCCTAGGCCTTGAATTACAGCACGTGCTATTTCTTTTTTCTAATCAGATCTGTTGGGCTGATGCATGGCAAAGGCAGTAAGAAAAAATATCCTTTGATCAAGCCCAGCTATGAAGCCAAAGCAACTCGAGGCCTGTTCGTACTGGGCACTGCAAGCCACTCAGTTGACTTCCGCAAATCTGCTGGAGGCTTTATTCACGGGTTCCGATACACAGGTGAGCTCGAAGACGTTAGCTGGCGATGTGGGAAATAGAAGGTACTGAGCCTGTTGGCAAAGGCTGGTACTGAAAAGGCCTGGTTTGTTTTCAACCTTTACTGTGTGTCTCAGTGAGTTAAATGAACTATGAAATGCATGTTCTTTCCAAAGTGTTGTAACAGCTGCAACTGCAAGACAGTTAACACAAATAACATTACAGGAAGTACAACTTCTGTTGATTTTGCTACTCTTGCAATTTTCCAGGTCATACCCATCAGTTTTGTTTTCTGGAAGTTGCTAGAATTTGTCTGCCTTTTTGAAAACAAACAAACAAAACAGCAACAAACTCCCCTTTCATTAGCTTTAATTGTATAAACATTTTTAATGCATTTATCTGCAGCCACATCTATCCTGCCTCAGTAAATGCAGCTGTCGGCAATCCACAACACCAACATTTCTCCTTTAAATAACAATGCAAAATAAATTTAATTTTTTCTTAATGTATACACTTTCTGATATTGAATATCAGATTCCAGTTGAAATTAGCCTCATAATGATTTCCTTTAGTATAAGGAAATCATGTTGGGCTTTGTAGTAAAGAGTTAGTCATTTCCCAACCTCCTTTCTTAAACACATTAAGAAAGAATATATCTTCGATAACATTCCTCTTGGATGGCCATTCTAAGCAGAGTTACACCTTTCTAAGTCAATTGCAGTCAGTGAGCTTGGAAGAGGGTGACTCCGCTAAGGACTGCAGTGTTGCTGATTTATTGCCCATAAAAGTTATTTCAAATTTTGTCGTAAGCCCCCATACGCCTTGCAATGTAATTCCTTAATTGAAAGTGCTGAAACCATGGAATAGTGTCATAACTATCCTAAATCTTATTTAATTCCAACACAGAGATGCGTCCCTGCATTTACAGCCATGCTTTATCCGATTAAGGTATAGATAATGCAACATTGTGGTTGGATATAAAAGAAGTGAATGTTCTGCTATTCTTTTTATTTTTTGCTCTCAGAGGCTTTGAAATGTGGTGCTGTTAAAAGGTTTTTATATTAACATTTTAGTAGGAAAAAAAATCTGTTTTCTATTAAAGGTAAAGGTTTCCCTTGCTCGAAAGCCAGTCGAATCTGACCCTAGGGGGCGGTACTCATCTCTTTTTCCAAGCCGAAGAGCCAGCGCCGTCCTAAGACTTTTCCGTGGTCATGTAGCTGGCATGACTAAACACCGAGGCGCACGGAACGCTGTTATTTGTGTGTTGTTTGGATTAAAGAGTAATCTTGTTCAAAAATGCATTGTGATTTATATCTGCTGTGAACCACTGGAATAAACATTAAATGAGCAAGCAAAATGAAATGGGGAAGGTGTTTCTAACATGCCTGGTTTCCATCTTCTCTTGGCTGGGTCTTGTATTACAGCTTCCTTGCTTTGGTCAGGGAAATGTTAGCAGACAGCATGTATTGAAATGAACAGGCAGATGAGTAGCAAGAGAGCCTCTGTTCTCTTCCTGGAAGGGGAGACAGCAGGCAGTGGCTTAGCTGTTGGGGTACTTTCCCCATTGGCAGGCAATCCACACTTAGGGAGCAATCCTAAACAGGTCTAGTCCTCATCTTATTTAGGGCTATTTAGTGGGGCTTCCTCCCAAGAAAGTGTTCGTAGGATTTCATTGTTAAACTCTTATTTTACCCAGCAGTATTACAGAGCTCCTGTGTTGCTAGGCTGTTGGCTGCAGACTCTCTGTCTGTACCTGTCACTTTAAGATCTCTTGTGCAGCAATACAGCAGTAACGCCACACACACCCTCCCCTTCTCATTGCTGTGGGGTGAAACCATGGTTACCAGCCTCCACTGTTCCCTCTAAGCTGAGTTAGTGTGAGTTAGCTCACAGGATTTTAGCCTCCAGCTCACATATTTTTGTCTTAGCTCAGGAAGGAAGCTCCAGAGGAAACTAATTTATGCAGTAGCCAAATTGCTTGCTCACAACTTTAATGCCAGTAGCTCAGAAAGTAGAATTTTTGCTCACAAGACTCCACAGCTTAGAGGGAACATTGATTACAACTGATCTCTAGGCTACAGAGAGCAACTGCTCTGGAGGAAATGGCAGTTTTGTAGAGCAGACTCACTCTACAGCATACCATAGCATTGAGGAGAAATGGAAGTCTTAGAATGACATCACGTTTCTGCTGAAATCCCTCCACGTGCAGTGCCCCCAAATCCCTAGGAATTTCCCAAGCTGGAATTGGCAACCCTAGGTAAAGCTGGGTCAGAAATCTGCTTGTTTGACTGGCATCCATTACTTCTTCTAACGGCTGCTTTGCGTATTATACCCTTCAAAACCCATTGACATCATTGGGCTTAGAAGGATGTAACTCTGCTTAGGATTCACTGTCGGTGGCATTACTGCAAGGTTTAGATTTCTGAACCCACAACCCTTAGCACTTTTTTAAAAAAATAGCACACACCTTTCTTTCCTTCCACACCACACAGCTCGTGTCGTCCATCGTTTATTAGAAGTCCGCCACCATGGTGTCCCATGGCCGTCCTCCACCTACCCCATTATTCAGCTAACCAACTCCATTGTCAAGCGAGTGAATGAGGCATCCGGGCTGTACCAAATGTTCACGGTTCTGGCAGACATCATTCTGCTGAAAGAGTGAGTACTAGGCCTCTAGTGCCTTCCTCCCCTGTGAGTTGGGGCAACGGGAGTGTCTTGCTGCTCGGGGACTTCCATGGCTTTGAAATGAAAAAGGATTGATGGGAAATGATACAACTTTTGCCTTGGCCTTGTTTTATACTTCAGCAAGAGAATGACTTTTCTCCCCATCAAAGTCTTCTATCAAGTCAAAATTCATCACTAGAAATCATTACCTTTTCAGAGCCATTTAGTGGCCCAGTGGGGATAAAATTAGCCCAGCAAGTAAATGTCAGTGTTGTATTAGCACGGGAGAAAAAATGTCAGTAGCTTTGCAGTTAAGGCTGGGAACTTAGAATTCTGCATTATCGAAACACAATACTATGGTCCAGAAATTCAGTTCAGAATCTGCCACTGGAATAAATTGGTGAAGTTGGGGGTATTGGCCGGGACATCATGATCTGAATACACTGTTTTTGAAGATCTGGAATCAAGTTGAGTGTTTGTCAGGTATTGTGGAATGATTTTCATATTATGTTGTTCATAAAGGATATGCTTCCCCTGGTGAGTGACTCGTCAACACTAGCCCCCATACGTAGTCATTTCTAGTGAGTTGAGTTGTGTGTTTGTGTACCTAAGAGAAGAGGCCAGTATGTATTTGTTTTATTTATTTAGCACACTTGTATCCCACCCCTCTTTCAGGGAGCTCAGGGTAATGTACACCATTCTCTCCTCCTCCATTTTATCCTCCCAACACTACTGTGAGGTAAGTTAGACTAAGAGTGAGTGACTGGCCTAAGGTCACCCTGTAGGTTTGCCAGGTCCCCTCTGGCCACGAGCAGGGAATGCGGGGTAGGGTTGCCTGATCCAGACTGGAATACTCCTGGAGACTTAGGAATGGAGCCTGGGGGGACAGGCACCTCAGTGGGGCACAATGCCATAGAGTCATAAGAACATAAGAGACGCCAATGTTGGATCAGGCCAAAGGCCCATCCAGTCTAACACTCTGTCACACAGTGGCCAAAAATACCAGGTGCCATCAGGAGGTCCACCAATGGGGCCAGGACATTAGAAGCCCTCCCACTGTTGACCCCCCCCCAAGCACCAAGATGACAGAGCATCACTTGCCCCAGAGTCCCCATCTATACCTTGTGGCTAATAGCCACTGATGGACCTCTGCTCCATATGCTTATCTAATTCCCTTTTGAAGCCGTCCATGCTTATCTAATTCCCTTTTGAAGTCCACCCTCCAAAGCGGCCATTTTCTCCAAGGGAACTGATCTCTGCAGTGTGGATATGAGCTGTAATTCCAGGGGATCTCCAGGTCCCACCTGGAGGCTGGCAACTGTATCACCCAGTGTGCTTCATGCCAGGGTGGGAATTTGAACCTGGGTCTTCTGGATCCTTGTCTAGCCACTACACACTGCCAGGGGAAGCTGTTTTACTTGCAATGAAAAAACTTGCAATGAAAAAACAAGATCAATAAAATAATTTTTAAAAATGTAGCTGTATCACACAGACCCCAAGCATTCCTGGCTGTGGGTTTTCAGATGTTCAGACAAATGAAAAACTTGTGGTGTTTTTTCTCTCTCTTTTCAGCTTAAGATTTGAAAGATTTGGTGGGAACTGCATGAGAGCTGGGTTCTGTGCTTTGTGATACATAGGGCTGCCAGCACAAAGCTGGCAACCCTGCAGGAGACTCACTGTTGAGGGGGGTCCTCACTGGAGATGTAATGACATCATCACATCACCAGTGAATCTCTAGCATCCAGGCTGAACTCTGTGGGTTAACTCTATGATGACATGATGGTTTAATTTCTGACCACACACTGGAAGAGACACCAGCACATCAGGATGCTGATGAGCATTGGCAGGAAGCGCCCCCAGGAGGCGGTATGTCTTCCACTCCCAGGGTGACCATGGCCACCTTTGTGATACAGTTGTACCCATTCTTAGACTTCATAAATCTCTGGCAGAGTTTTTTAAAAAAATATGTAGCAATAAATAATAATAGTAATGAAGATGATGTACCTGTAGGCACTGTATGACAGGGTAGAAGGACCAGGCCTTGCCTGCTGGTTTATAGTCTTCATCCCTACTCTGTGTCATTGGCTGCCATGGAGGAAGGGATATGGAGGTACAATGTGGTGACATCATACAGTCCTGAGATACAGGTGATCTCCCTTTGTGGTTTTTTTCCCCCCTGAAATAGAGCAGTAGCTTTCGGATACTTTCTTCCAGTCTTTTCCTCCCCTGCGGATTAGTGCCGCTTTCTTGTTTCTGCAGGATAATCTGTACACCTACAAAAACTGTACCCTTGACCAGTGTCCAGCTAACGTGATGGTTGTGTCTAGGAATGCCACTGAATTTGAGTATCTGGAAGAATTTCCGGTCGGAGTCCTGCAAGACCTCGAATGGCGCACAGGAAGGAAAGTTCAGAATGGGCTTTTTGTCATCGTGATGGAGTATGGGAGGAACTTTTCTGGCCCCGACAAGGATGTCTTCTATTATAATCGGGCAGTGGGTGAAGCACAGCATGCCTGGCAGTCTAATTTCTTGCACCCTGTCATTTATTACTACAAACGACTCCCCACTGGTAAGTGCAGTGATTCTTTCCTCCTCTTCCTCCCACCAATTGCAGCTTTTCATAATATGGGATGGTCAGAAATGTTAGAACCTTGGAGTTTTTCTAGTGAGGACACTTTGGTCCCTCAGGGATGTCGTCCTCAATGTATATAAAGAAAGGGTGTGGCCTTTGTGGTGCTACCCTGTGCAGTGTTACTCCAGTCTGAGGCCATTCCCTTTGACTGGAGTAACGCCGCAAAGGATTACACTGGTGATCTGCTGAAGCTGATAGTAGTTTAGAGTTCAGTGTGGCAAGCAGTGGTGTGTCATTTCCATCATACCTATAGCTCAGGGTTCCTGACAGTGCCTCAGCAAATCCTTGGGGATTTTGATGGTGGTGCTTGTGGACAATGGAATGTGGGGACAATGCGATGTGACCTCCAGGTGACACTTTAGGCCACCTCCCCAGTTTCTATGGTCTCTACCATAGGGACTAGGTGAAATTCCTAGGGTGTCACTATTTGGAGGTAATTTTTTTTCTCCCACTTCTCAATGCCTTGTGGACAGGAAATAGGGATTGGGAGCAGGTAATTTCAAATAGGAGGCCTATTATAGCTTCTGCTGAGAGGGACTGAAGAAAGTGAAGGAAGGAATTAGCTCACCCTTTTTCTCATTTCCTATTTGATTTTGTGTTTGATTGACTCTTGTTTGTAATCAGAGTTGCCAGCTCTGGGTTGGGAAATACCTGGAGATTTTGTGGCTGGAGCCTGCGGAGGGGGGGGTTTGAGGGGGGAGGGACCTCAGCTGGGTACAATGCCACAGAGTCCACCCTCCAAAGCAGCCGTTTTCTCCCAGGGGAACTAATCTCTGTAGTCTGGAGATCAATTGTAATAGCGGGAGCTCTCCAGATGCCACCTTCAGGTTGGCAACCCTGTTTGCTCAGTTGTTTCGACTGAATCTTCTAGGGCAGGGGTGTCAAACATAAGGCCCGGGGGCCAGATCTGGCTTGTCCAGGGCACTTATGCGGCCCGTGAGCAACTGATGCAAGGGAGGGAGTGCTGGAGGGGAGTGGGCGGCGCCACTGCATTGTGGCTTCAGCACGGCAGAACAGCCTCATCTGGAGCAGTCAAGCATTGTGGGAGCATCTGTACAAGCACTGCACTGCTGCTTCTCCAGTCAGCCTATGTGTGTTTTCCTCTGCACCCCTCTCCCAGCCCATGGGGCCTTGCAGTGAGGATACATCAATGCAGAGCTTACCAGCTGCTGTCCTTTATACAGTTTCTATCTCCGGTACCCGGCATTACATTTTATGGCACACGTGGCCCGCCCGACAAAGTGACATTTATGTCAGATCTGGCCCTTGTAACTAATGAGTTTGACACCTCTGTTCTAGGGGTTCTGGAATCCATAGGTGATGAACAAGAAGAGACTGTCTCATCTGGAAACAGGTTTTGCCAAGCCTGTATTTATTTAAACGACTTCTTGTCTGCCTTCTCCCAAGGACTTAAGGCAAAATTATTGTACCATCTCCCTCTCTGTCCCTGGCCAGAAAAAGCAGTTAGAATAAAAAGGTCTTATGCCACTCCTGGAAGATGCACGGATCAAGCTTTAACTTAGTGTTTGGAGGAAAGAGGGACATAGAGGCAAATCAGCATGCCATTTGAGGAAAGTAGCCGGGGGTAAGAACATTTATTTAGCTGGGAACTTAAGCCCTTTTCTGATGAAGAAATAAAGCTTTATACTGGCTTTAAAATTTTATGTCCCACTTTTTCCCATGAAGGGACCCAAAGCAGCTAATAGTTTTTTTAAAATACATAAATAAACCAACATACAAAACAAATGACATCCAGGACCAGTCCTGGATGCAGTGGCTGGTTCATGAAAAGCCACCATATAAAATCCAAAAGAGCAAGAGATCTTTTGACTCTTACCCTTCGGCTCTGGCTGTGCCCAGGCTCCATCAGGAAGCAAAAGATGTCCCTCCCAATATTCCTCTCCCTGATGAGAGTGCTTTACTAGTCCTGACTGGCATGGTAGCTCGACAAACGAGGAAGCCCTCTGGCTCATACACTTCCTGCCTCCTTCCTAAATTTGCATGAGGCTAGAAAATTTGAAGATTTCTGGTTCTATACATTTTGTCATGACATTCATGTTAAGCGAAACAACAAATTGCAGTTTGTTCTCTTGCCTTCAAATCAGGATTTTAAATCAGAACCACCCTGTTCTACATGATTCAGAATGGATGATGAACTTCAGTTAAATAGAACCAGGAAGCATTCATTTACCCAGCTGCCTGCAAGGAGAGGAGGGAGGGAGCTCATGAGACAGAGGCGTTCCTGGCTTGGTACAAACAAATCGAGGTTTGTCTATAAGACCAACTGATAGTTCCCAAATGATCTATGGGGAGCTGTGGTGCCCTTCAAAGGAGGGTTATACATTGAACCCTATTTCCTTCAGTGGACTTAGAAGGGTGTACTTCTGCTTAGGTTGGTGGTGGTAAACTATCCACTGTGTTTCAAGGTGTTCTGGAGATGGGGAATAGGTCATTCACTACGTTAAGGGGGAAAGGTGTGGGGGGGTCATGTGTTCCAGTGCTTGAGAGGGGAAGCACATAGCCTTCAAATAACTTTTTTAAAAAGTAGTGGTTTCAAGTTTCTCAAAATGGTGTGTTATTAAAAGGCAAAAGATTTATGCGTTCTGAAGAGAAACCAGAGCAATTTTAAAATGCATATAGATTGAGGTATGAAATAAAAGGGGGGGAAATTAAAAGCAAGAAAAAGGGTGCATTATTGCTTCAAAGGAAGGAAGTCTTTCTCATGTTTCCTTCTTTTGTTTGCTTTAAAAGCTGCACAAATGTTCAGGTACTTGAATGGTACAACTGAGGATTGCTCAGAATTTTTTTTTAATGTTCACAAAATAAGACAGACATGAGGGGATGCAAGTTGGGCTACTTTTTCCACCGTTTATACCGCTGACACTAGTCCACACACAACCATACAGCCATATTAACACATGGTGGCTTTGCAGCAAGTCAGACCATTGATCCCTAAAGCTCAGAACTGTCTGCTCTGGATTGCAGCTGTCTTCCACAGTCTCCGACAGGCATCTTTTCCATCTACCTACTTATCTGATCCTTTAACTTGAGATACCGTGGATGGAATTTGGAACCTTTTGCATGCCAGCGTTTAAGCGGTGGCCCCTCCCTTTTACACATTCCACGGAGCGCTCGAAATTGCATGAGATGTGGTTGCTAAAAGACTTTCATTTTCAGAGCAAGAAATATATTGTAGGTTGAGTCTTGGGGGAAAAGAGTTTTCCACCAAAAAAAGCCCCAAACACAACCTGGTGAACAGGCTGGAAGAAGGGACACTCTCTTTTAGACGACTGTACCTAGGCAAGGAAATCCTAATTTTCTGCCTTTCCTTTTGGCCCCTTCTGCTTCCTCCATTTGGCTTTTGCCGTAGATCTATTTAGTCTCTGGTTACTCTGACTTGTCTCACAACAGAGCGTGAAGTGAGGCTTTGTCCGCCAGACTGGCCCTTGCCCCGCCCAGATGCCATCCATCACATTGTGGAGGACTTCCTGACCGACTGGACTGCTCAGAATGCCCACATCCTCCCTCTGAGACGCTTCTTGGAGAACTGCCTGGGAATCGACCTGCGCAGGTTCTATGCAGGTAAATTAGATGGGGCTGGGGTAGGGTTGCGAGCCCTGGGTTGAAAAATACCTGGAGATTTTGGGGGTGGAGCCTGGGAAAGGGGGGGTTTGGAGAGGGGGGGGACCTCAGCAGGATATAATGCCATAGAGCCCACTCTTCAAAGCAGTCATTTTCTCCAGGAAAACTAGTCTTGGTCATCTGGAGAGCAATTGTAACAGAAGAAGAAAAGAGATTGGATTTATACCCCACCCTTCACTACCCAAAGGTGTCTCAGAGCGGCTTACAAACTCCTTTCCCTTCCCCTCCCCACAACAGACACCCTGTGAGGTAGGTGGGGCTGAGAGAGCTCTGACAGAAACTGCCCTTTTTCAAGAACAGCTGTGCCAGAACTATGGCTTGCCCAAGGTCATCCAGCAGGTACAAGTGGAGGAGTGGGGAATCAGACCCAGATTAGAGTCCACGCACTTAACCACTACACCAAACAGATCTCCATGTGCCACCTGGCTGAAGGGAAGACAGTGGGATGAGAACACAGAGGCCTAGGAGCAATGGAACAAAAGCAATCCAACAAAGGCAATTAACAGTTATGGAACCTTTGCCTTGTGAGTGTTAGTGATCTTATCATTACTATGACTGCTAGAATGAACAGGCATACAGGGGTCTAGACCCAAACACATCAGAGAGACATCGTTTTGTATTGATTTCAAACCCCAGGCAGGTGACGGACTCCCAAAGTTGCACCTGTTCTCCACCCCCCACTAGGTGGAGCCTAGTGTTGCAATGGAGACCACTGTGGACTTCAGAGCAGAAGGGTTGCACTGTGCAGAAATATGACTGAACTGGATATGAAAGCTTTTGCAGTATCAGAACTGGGGATTCACTACAAGTGTTTTGTATAATCTGTGCTTAAAACGTCAGTATTCTGAACCAGGATTATCTAAATTCTGCATTTAAGAAAAAACAAGTTCTGCAACGGGGAGGTGGGTATTTACATATACAGAGAAAGAAACATACATACCACACAGACGCTTAGAATGCACATTGTATTTTGCTAATGCTGCACCTAGAGAGGGACAAAGAGCTTGTGCTGGCCGCAGTTCTTTACAGTTACAGGTAGAAGCCCTTCAGGTCACCTCCTTCCAAATACATTAACTGGAAAAGCCAAGGATTGAATCTGGGACCCAGAACTAGACTGTGCTGTTAAAACAGCCTCAGAGCAAGTTGAGCCAAGTGAAGAACACATGAAGCTGCCTTACACGGAATCAGACCACCGGTCCATCAAAGTCAGTATTGTCTACTCAGACTGGCAGCAACTTTCCAGGGTCTCGCTGGAGGTTCTTCACATCCCCTACAACCCAACCCTTAGTGGAGATGCTGGGGGTTGAACCTGGGACCTTCTGCATGCCAAGCAGATGCTCTACCACTAAACAACGATCCTTCCCCCATTGTCAAGACCGGGTCTAGATCAGTGGGCCCCTGCAGGATTTGCTGTTGTATCATCCCAGGCTTAACTTGGATCAGCCTCCTCCTGGCTGCCAGTGGCCCACTGGGACACTCTGCCTGCAAAGCACGTGCTTGATGAATGAGCCACAGCCCCTCCCCAGTTACATATCATAACTGAGGAATCTTCAATCTTTTTCCTTATAAACCAGCTAGATTATTTTTTATTTATTATTTTTATTTTATTCAAGTATTTCTACCCCGCCCTACCCCGCAAGCGGGCTCAGGGCGGCTTACAGAGGCCTAAGCCATACATAAAATACAATAAAAACAGTAAAATCACAATCGCAATAATAACATACCATTAATAATAATAAAATACTATAAATACTATAAATTCCAAGATGGTCCGCAGTTGGTACCTACAGGGAATACTCCCTGTTGATAATATTATAATAGTTGTTCCGGCGATATTTGTCCAAGTTTATCAGCTGATCTTGCTGCCATATAATTCACATAGTGCGCCTCGTCGCCGGGCTATCAGGGGCGCTCCTACTTGATGGTATTTCCACCGTTGGTGGTGGTGGGAGCGGCGGCCCCTACATAAAAGCCTGGTGGAAGAGCTCCGTCTTGCAGGCCCTGCGGAACTGCATAAGATCCTGCAGGGCCCTGATCTCCTCCGGGAGCTCATTCCACCAGGTAGGGGCCGCCACTGAGAAGGACCTAGCCCTCGTTGCAGCATATCGTGCCTCTCTGGGACCCGGAACCACTAAGCGGCTCTGGGTCCCTGACCGAAGTGCTCTTGGGGGTATATACGGGGAAAGGCGGTCCCTCAGGTAGGTCGGACCCAGGCCATGCCACTGGGTTACTGAGAGAATGTTACTGCTGTTAATCCTTTTGGTTCCCTGTGTACTCTGGAAAATGCTTCATTTAAGAAATTTACAAAGATTGTAACGTTTGCCCCCCTCTTCTATAGAGTCCTGTTTCCTCTTTGCACTGACTCGCCAGAAGTTGCCAGTCTTCTGTCAGCAGGGATACATGAGAAGACAAGGGCTGATGGGTAACAAGAGACTTAGACAGCATGCCGTAGAAGCCGGATTGCTGGAGGACTATGCTGCTGTGGACTTTCTAAAAGAGCCAGAAGAGGGCAATGCACTGTTGCATGACCACCTGTTGGAAGATCGCATGATGCCAAACCATCACCTGCAGCAGCATCTTATGAGCACCAAGGATGAACTTTAGCACTCCTTGGTCAAAATCCACAAGGAACTGTGGTCTTGGTACTGTGACAAAGATCTGCAGAGGAGCTCCAAGTTCCATCGTGCACAGATGCGTCCCTACCTACTCCTTCATGGGGACCGTGACTTGCCAAAGGTTTGCGTGGGTCTTGCGTGGGAATTAACAAAAGCAGTCAGTGGGTAATGCCGAGGCACTCCTTTGCTCCCATTCACCGCCTGCTGATGGTGTTGCATTTCTGTTATATGAGCCAATCTCTGGTGTATTACACAAGGGAGGAAAAAGTGATACCCAAATGACTTTCCCGGGAGTATTATTCTTGATCGCATGTTTTGTGGTTATCTGCAAGGGATGTGTCGTTTATGGATGCTGTCTGTATTGTGTTCTTGCATATACTTGCAAAGTGGTATGTGCATGAATGTATAAGCAACGTGGTGGAAGTGGCTGGGCGAGAGGCGAAAGTGCTGGGAACTTCCCAAGCTGGGAAATATGAGCCGCTGCCTCCGTGAGGGACCAGTGTCTCTCAAGGCACTGTAAGCCTGGGTCCCTGTCAATGTTTCCTCTAAGCTGTGGAGTCTTGTGAGCAAAAATTCTACTTTGTGAGCTGCTGGCATTAAAGTTGTGAGCGAGCAATTTGGCTCCTGCATCAATTAGTTTGTTCTGGAGCCATCCTCCCTGAGTGAAGGCAAAAATGTGTGAGCAGGAGGCTAAAAAACTGTGAGCTCGCTCACACTAACTCAGCTTAGAGGGAACACTGGTCCCTGTTGTGCTGTGTGGCCCAATCGCACCCACCTCCTTAGGCATTAGTCCTGTGGAAGTGGTATTCCTGTGTGCCAGCTTGCCATTCTCAGGAGGGCCCTGTACCCTTACAAAACATCTTCTCTTTGCACTATCCCCCTTTTAGAAAGCTTCCTTAGTTCTGTTGAGACAAGATGTAATCCTATTATTCCTATTGTATTTTTTTTAACTATCCCTTTTTTGTAGATTAGATAGGGAAGCTATCCGCACTTTATTGCACACCCTTCTCACATTTCCTGCAAGTCAGGAGAAGAAGATTGGAAGGAGTTCAAGTTCTTGTCTCTGATCTTCCTATTAGCTTATAAGAGGTAGAAGGGGACTTTAAATCCTCTGTAATCTCTGCACTTGTGCTTCCTTGGTGACACCTTTCCAGCAGCTGATGCCCTAATGCTGTTTTAGCTCCCTTGCTCATCTGTGGTCCCAGTAACACGGGCCGGAAAATGCGGGGGGGAAGCGTGGCTGTTTGCCCAGGAGCAAAATAACGCGCGGCCACCCAATCACACGTCCCGTGGAGGTCCCGTGGTTAGAGGGTGAGGTGCTGATCACACGGCTATCCTGCAGCGCAGCAAAGAAGCGGTGCGGCACGATCACAGCAGCAATCGCTAGGCGCCGCTTCCATGGCAAACTGGTGGGTTTTTTACAGAAGTTTGTGCGCATGCGCCGTTGGGCACTTTTGCGCATCCTGCGGAGACTTGGGGGTTAAAAAAAACCCGTGTTTGCGACGAAACATCGGCGGGCACCAGATGCCATGGGATTCCACCGGAAACGTGATCAGACACCCGCCCTTGCCCCGCGGTGTCCGGAAACCAGTACCTTGTAAGTACTATAGTTTTTTAGTCCGCATCTTCTGCGGGAAGCCATGGGATAGCCACGGGAGCACTACGCTTCCCAGATGTTGCGGTGTGATCGCGCCCGGAAAATCCGCCTATCATCCGTATCTTTAGCGCGGCAAATGACCGGGGCCTGTATGGTAACTGACTAATCCTCCAATCTCATCTGCCACTTACTTTTGAAAGTGAAGCTGAAAAGAGTCTGTGGTGTTGACAGTACACTGGTAAAAGTGCTGCTGCAAGTTAGAGTCCCTCTGGGCTGCTGGCATGGGTTGACAGGTGGAGACCGTCTCTGTGGCCATCTGAGAGCCCAGAGAGCACCTTCTTTGCATGCAGAAGATCCCAGGGTGGATCCCCAGCATCAGCAGGTAAAAGATCTCAAGGCCCTGCTGTTCAGAGTAGACAGTGTTGGTTAAATGGAACAAAGATCTGATGGTAAAAGGGAGCTTCATGTGTTTATTCAAAGCAGCAGCTGGGGTTTACGTGAGCCAAGAAACCTGTGCAAAGCAGAATCCTCAGAAGGAGCCTACAGCTAATACTTCCTGTGTCCTTGACACTTTGGGGCTGCCTTGGTCAAACTGGAATGTTTAAAGATCTTAAAAGATCTATCAGGCAGGTAGATTTGAATTCCTTGCCTAGGGCAGCCTTTCTGCTGGCAATCACTCTTCTTCCAATCACCATAAATGCCCCAAAGAACCCAGTGCTGTAAATTGACAAGGTACATGTTGCCTTTAATGATCTTCTTAAAAGTTTTTTTAAAAGCACTGTCCTGTTCTGCAGGTAACCCCCCCCCCCCCCCCGCCACCCCCCCCCAGGATCGAGCATTCTGCTGCTTTATCCTCAGTGCCTGTCACTTTCAGACATTTGCAGAGGGCTTCACGGCTCTGTAGTAGCCAGGGCAGTTGCCAGACGCCTCTTTGGTTTTTAATGCTCTGGTTTTTTTTCCTGAACAGTATTATTTTTAACTATCCGTCATCAATCGAGCGGGGAACTGGTAATGCCGTTGTATTGTAAATGTGTCATGTGTATGGTTGTATTCTTGGAATGAACTTTTTAAAACGTGTCCAAGCCCAGGAGCTGGTGTACTGCATTTATTTTGCCATAAGGTTGTGGCTGATGTATATGCAATGTGCAAATCAGTAACGTATACTTTGAGCATGATTTAAAATCCTCTCTCCAGTCACTTTTATCTGTGCCTATGCTGTTGTCCAATAACCAGACTTGTGACTTCAGCCATAATATCTTTAAAAGACATTGAAATATGTGTGGTTTTTAAAATAGTGAGTAGCTTAAAAGCACAGGCTTTGCAGTCTTACATCTGTAGGGTTGTGTGGTCTAGAAATCTAGTTCTGTTTTGCTTTTTAAATGAGCATCAAATGTCAAACAAGGGCCTGTGGATGTAGAAGAGAGCTGGAGAAATAATGCTGCCTGCCTCTGAATGTAGAGGCACCTTCTGTGGCTTTGTAAAGGCCATAAAAGCAGTCCTTTCTCCCTAGTGGCCCTGCAGTAATGCACTGAAAAAACAAAGTAGAGTGGAGAGTTCCAGGATTTTGTATCCTCCCCCCACTAAGAAATTCACAAGGCGGCTTACAAATATCAAAACAAAATCCATATAAGAATAAAACCACAAATAAACAGCAGCATAAACAGCAACAGGGAAGAAAAAACAGTATAAAAATCAAGAGGAGTAAAACCAAAAACATAGGAGAGGACAAGGTACAAAGAGAGAAAATAAGTCAGGACAAATATATAGCAGATTAACACAATGAAAATGGCAACTGACTTCAACGTCAAACCACAAATACCTGGGAGAGCACAAATGTTTTTAAAGTAATGTCTAAAGCATGGCGAATGGCTACAAGGAGCCAGTTCCAAAGAGGAAGTGCCATAGCCAAGAAGGCCCCATCTTCAGTGGCCATCCACCTCACTTTGGATGGCAGAATCCCATAAGGTCTCTGAAGATTATCTTCATAGGTGGGAAAGTTTGTACAGAATCAGTTGGTATTCTGTAGTGCCATCCTGAGTAGAGTTACATGCTTCTAAGTCCATTGTGGGCTCAGTACGGTGTAACTCTGCTTAGGATGGCACTGTTAGATGTCTTGGCCCCACATTGTTTAAACACTAGTGCCTTTTTTAAACTGCAAAAATCCTGGCATCCCAGGGGAGGAGGACTGGCTGCTTCTGCATGATTGGGCAGAGAAGCTGCCTGGAAACCTGCCATGTAGAGGCCCTGCTGCTGCTACTGCTGCTGCACTTTAGCTGCAGCCACACCAGTAAGGTGGAAACCACAAAACCCCATCCCCATGTGGAAGCCACCCCTTTCATCTGAAGAGTACATCTCTTCGCAATCTTTTCCTGAAAATTATAACCCATTAAGGAAATCCCTACAATCATTGAAGAGCTTTACTGTTCCCTCAATCATATCACTTTAGTGTAATCAGAACCAAACTACCAACAGCAGGAACACTCCTTGGTTGGGAAATTCTTGGAGATTTCCAGGTAGAACCCAGGGGGTGCAGGGACCTCAGCAGTGCAGCAGCCATTTTCTCCAGGGGAACTGATCTGTCATCTGAACTGGACATCAGTTGTACTGGCAGGAGATTTCCAGGCCCCACCTGAAGGTACCAACTCTAGCCCCAGAGTAAGGAAGGAGACTCTTAAATTAGGTTCGGGTTCAACTCTAAAATTCCCCCAATGAAGAACTTCTGAAGAGTTATGTAAGATTTAACAATCTAGGAGCTCTGGCAACACCGTTCTCCCCCCCCCCCCCCCCAATTTTATTTGCACTAGAAACTGTTTGTGACAAGCTCATCCCTTTGTTCTCCATATTCATTTAGAATAACTTCCACAAGCAGGCTTTATACTATTCACAAAAGTGTACTAGAATTCCCAGCACCTGTAAACATAAATGTACAGAAGTACATATATTCACCAGTACTACTACTATAACAAAAAAGACAAGTGGGTTCTAGATTGAATTAAAACGGAACTCTCCCTAGAAGCTAAAATGACTCAACTGAGACTACTTTGATCACATTATGAGAAGGCAAGAGTCTAGGAAATGCTGAAGGTGGCAGGAAAAGAGGAAGACCCAACATGAGGCGAATTTTGCAAGACTCGAGCAAGATTGTCAACGATTAAGATGGATTTGGTCATTAATTCTTAGGATCGCCCTAAATCAGAAGCCACTTGACGACAAACACACACACTACTCTAACTGCTAACGCAAAGGAATAATTAAACTACATGAATGAGCCAATTCATATCATGGGCCCTCCTCATCGACCATGAGATAGTGGTGGTAGAAAGTACAGTTGCAGCCGACTTACGGCGACCCCGTAGAGTTTAAAGCTTTCGAGGCAAAAGACATTCACAGGAGATTTGCCATTGACGGCCTCTGCATAGCGACCCTAGGATTCCTTGGTGGTCTCCCATCCAATTACTAACCAGGGCCGACCTTGCTTGGCTTCACCAGATCTGATGAGATCGGATCGATCTAGCTTGAACCAAACAGGCAGAAGCAACTATAAGGTACAAGAATGAAATAGAACCCACCGTGTGCCCGTCCTAATATATGTATTGGGACTCTCTTTCTGCGGGGCGGGACCGTGAGACAAGAGCAGAAAAGGCCTCTGGTTTGCTATTGGAGAATATAAATTTGGTCGCAAAGGCAGACTTCTTCAATAGCCAATCAGCACTTAGTCTAGGAAAAAAAGTTCTCAACCTTCGGGAACTACTTCTTTTCCCACCAATAAGCTCCCGTTTGTCTCAGGCCAGAAGGCGTCCTCCCTAGCCAATCACCTCCCAGAGTTCTCAAGGACTTCCTCTCGGCCGCCATTCATCGAAGGCGGTGTTTACGAAGATACGTTTCTCCAGCCAATCAGCGCTCAGGCTGCTTCAGTCTTCTGATTCTCTTGCGCGTGCTACTCTTCAGGGGTTCTGAAAGGTGAGAGGGGGGGAGGTCGCTCCTTTCTTGATTGTTTGCCTCGCGGCCGGATCGCCCTCAGGGGGGCTGAGAGCTGGCGGGGGAGGCTCGGTAAACGCGGGGGGTGGCGTGTGTGTGTAGAGGTTATTTGTGAATGAGAAACTTTGGCGGTCCAGCCGAAAACGGGAGGAGCGGCTGCTGGCCGAGGACGGCAGCATTCCACTGGGGAGGAGAGCAAGTTTACGGAGCAACCAGTCTGGGCTTAATTTGAAGTTGGGCTCCGTGGTGTTCGGGAGTATGCGCTGTGGTACTCTGAGCATATATAGAGTGCCTTTTCCTATCACTGAGTAACAAAAGTCAGCTGCTACGCAGTTTTTAAAAGCTGCAGCCTTAGAAGTATTCTTGCCAACTAATTTCTGGCAAGGTTCCTATCCCCGGAATTTAGCTCGCGAAACTTTTCTTATTACTTTAGTTTTATACCAGGAAATAATATTTATAATGTTTTAACAGCAATAATAAATACTGTTGACAAATATTTGTGATTTCTAAGAAATTAAGGAGAGAATATTAAAATTATTAACCCTGCTTGCTGTCTAATTTTTTATTTTTTCCCTTGTCAAGTAGTGGTTAAAGGCAAAAGAGCGTGGATGGAAAAAGTGTAGAGGTATTAAGAAGGAAAAGTGGCTGGGGAACAATACCCTTCCATCGGTACTGTTGGATATGTGCTATTTTGGGGTGGGGATGGGGTTCCAGGACAGCCCAGTCTACCCAGATCTTGGAAGCTAAGTAGGGTTGGCCCTGGCCAGCATTTGGATGGGAGACCTCCAAGGAACACCAGAGTTGTGATGCAGGCAATGGCGGACCACCCCTGAAATGTCCTTTGCCTTGAAAGCCCCATGGGGTTGCCATAAGTCAACTGTGAGACTGCATTTCCTCCATCACCACCATCATAAAGAATGTTTGAAGTTCAGCTGCCCCTGTTTGAATAATGCTATATTGTTTGCCTTCCTTAAAAAAATTGGTCTCATGATTTTGTTAGCGGTGTAGACTAAGCTTTGAAATTGTAAGAATCTTAATATTTTCAAATCTTACCTGTATGGAAATATGACAGTGGCATTTAAATGTAAAAAGGTTTGTTCAGAACTTCATGAAAACACTTCAGTCTGAAATGGCTCTTTTCAAAGTGCTTTTAGTGAGATTTGCTTCTAGATCCCATGGAAGTGGCATTTGTTTGCTTAACACTGTGGTGCCACCAAATTACCTTTCAGGTGTCGGTTTATTTAGTACATTTTTGCCATGCCTTACAGGGCTATTTATTTATTTTATACATTTTTGCCCTGCCTTTCCTCCAAGGAGCTCATTATGGCATACATACTTCACTTCTGTTCTATCCTCAACAACAGCCTTGTGAGGTAGGTTAGTTTTAGAGAGCTAAAATTTCTGGAAATTTTGAAACCGTGGGTGGGGGAACCCTTTGGGGGCAATTTTTGAAGAAACTGAAATATATGCATTATTACTTTCCTATCAAACCTAAATTTATTTTGCTGATATAACAAAATGCATTGTTTATGACTTAGCATATAAAATTGTACTATGTCATATCTATGGAATTTAGAAATATGAACGTCTTAAAATTCTGTAAGAAAAATTGCAAATATATCCAGTACTTAGACTGCTGCTGTTCCCTATGTCACTTTAGAAATATGTCTTAGTTTTTGCCATTTGAGAAATAGGAAGAAATTAAAATTGAAGACAGAAAACAAATTCTGAAGTAAGCAAGAGAAGTTCTGTCGTTTGTACTGAAACATATACAGTCACAGTATCTGGGACTACCAGAATATTTGGATATCAAGTTATTTATAATATTGGAAATCACTGAACTCTTTAACAATGTATTATTATTAAAGACATTATAGCATATTAAATGTTGCCCAAACTTAACATTTAAACAATAAACGTATTCTTGAATGTACATTGAATATGTGTACAGTAAACATAAGAATCACCATCACATAATGCTAGTAGGTTGTCATATAAATATTTTTGCTACACATTTTGAACAGAGAAGAAACATAAAACCTTGCCATAAAAAACCTCACTCATTCTAAAAGGGAAAAAATGCATGTGAATTTTTTTCAGTGCTCCCCCAAATTTCCCAGTCTTTCCACTGCACTGTCAGACTTTTCATGCTATGCATTTCAGATGAGAAAACCCTTGCCTTATGAAGAGTTTCACTCATTCAAAAAACAAAAATCATTCACAGAAGTTTTTTTAAATTTCAAAACTTTTCTGTTGCAGAAATTGCAAAAAAAAGCCCTTGGGGGGAAATGAGGAAAAAACTAGACTATGATCACTCAGTGAGTTTCATGGCAAGTAGCGATCCTACTTAAGCATGCTGAACAGTATACAGCACTGGCTCTTCAAAACTGTAGTCAGATTACTGTGGACCCCTTTGAATACATTTATTATCTATATACCAAGTGTTGTTATGCTATCATTTGTATGTATCTGATTTCTTTTGAAGGATATAGCATCATCAGAACAGAGGTACATCTTTATTATGGTTGCCAGGTAATTCATTGTACAGCAAAGTATTCCAGTTTGCTTGCTGGAACCCTGTCACTGAGGAATGAGAAGTACCACCCTAAGCAGAATTACAACCTTCTAAATCCACTGAAAGCCTGCTTAGAGTTGCTTTGTTGGTGTATCGGATGGAATGGCCGAATTGGGTAGGGCAGCGAGGACTCACTGGTTGGAAGTTTGGCTGGGTAAAGTGGGGAAGAGGCAGCAGCAGCGGAGAGTCTGGAATAGTGTGCCATTGACCCCAAGTTTCACTCTCTTCAGAACCTCCTGTTTCCAGAGGGCAGGGCAAACGTCTTGTTGATATTTGGACCTGGCAACCCAAAGCGAGGCTGAGAAAAAGTAGAGCGAGGAGTTTGGTTGGAACCCACAAAGTCGGTCAGATTGTACCCCGTTTGGCAGGGCCTGCCTGTCCAGTTTGTGTATGGGGCTTAGACAAAGGCCTGTAGTATAATATTATTGGCACCCCAGACTATTGGAGGAAGTGCCAGGAATACTGGAGGGCAGGAATAAACTTACAGTGGGACATGGTAAAATCTCTGCCAAGGCTGTGAAGGGCACCTCATAACAGGATTGCAAAGTGGGTTACAATGGGGATGGAGAGCCCTAGCCCAATGGAAAAGGGAAAGATGCAGAGTAAGAACATAAGAACATAAGAGATGCCAATGTTGGATCAGGCCAAAGGCCCATCCAGGCCAAAGGCCCATCCAGGCCAACACTCTGTATCACACAGTGGCCAGAAATACCAGTGCCATCAGGAGGTCCACCAGTGGGGCCAGGACATTAGAAGCCATCCCACTGTTGACCCCCCCAAGCACCAAGATGACAGAGCATCGCTTGCCCCAGAGCCCCTATCTATACCTTGTGGCTAATAGCCACTGATGGACCTCTGCTCCATATGCCTATCTAATTCCCTTTTGAAGCCGTCCATGCTTGTAGCTGCCACCACTTCCTGCGGCAGTGAATTCCAAGTGTTAATCACTCTTTGGGTGAAGAAGTACTTCCTTTTATCCGTTCTAACCCGACTGCTCAGCAATTTCATGGAGTGCCCACGGGTTCTTGTATTGTGAGAAAGGGAGAAAAGTACCTCTTTCTCTACCTGCTCTTTCCCATGCATAATCTTATAACCCTCAGTCATGTCACCCCTCAGTCGTCGTTTCTCCAAGCTAAAGAGCCCTAAGCGCCTTAACCTTTCCTCATAGGGAAAGTGTTCCAACCCCTTTATCATTCGAGTTGCCCATCGAGTAATGGCTAAACTGGAAGTGAAATGCACAAACCAGGGTGGAGGGATGGAAGTGGCCCCACTTTTGCCTTTCCCCCCCCATGATCATTTGTTGTTCTCCATTTTTTTTTTTTTTTGCAGATGGCCCAGAAGCTCCTCCTGAGGCTGTTCCAGTCCGTCCCTCTCAAGCACCTCTCTGTGCCGCTTCGATCCCCACCTTCTTCACTGCTCTCCAGGGTGTCTGCTTTGTCATGCCACACCGTCTTGTGTCGTTCCTTGCCCACCACTGCTGCACGTGCTGCAGCCACTAGGACATTTTCCACTACTCAGGTCTTCAGAGACACCTTTAATGTCCAGGATGGGGATGACTTCCAAGACAGAGTTTTGAAGAGTCAGAAGCCAGTGGTGGTAGACTTCCATGCACAGTGAGTAGGAAGTGTGTCTCTGTGTGCGCGCGCATGAGGTTCTCCCTGACTTCAAGTTGTCAGAGGCTAGGCAGAGAGTTGCAGCTTTTTAACAAGTTGGGTCTGGGTTCGCTGGACCCAGATTCTGTTCCCCGCACTGGCAGCAGAGTTGCAGGGAACTGCTTTCTAAAGAGCCACAGGGGCTGGACTCTGCTTTGGACTGCCTGGGGTTAGGAGAGCTCCTGCCTTCTCCCGTGTGCTGTTTCCCAAACTGAAACATGTATGTGTGTGTTTCATTTGTCACATTCTAGAGCTGCATATGCAGTATTCAGTGCATGTGTAGCTCCAGAATGGAGCAAATAATGCTCTCCCTGAGGGCCATTTCAGCTCCAAAAACAAGCATGGGGAGGAAGGCAGAAATCTCTTCTCCCCCCATGCTGTGGCCCTGAGCAGAATTGAGGCCCTGCAGCTCTTTGAAAAGCAGCTCCCCGCAGCTCCTGTTTGATTGTGAGGAATATGAATCGGGGCTGGGAAGTCCAACCTGATTCGTTAAAAGTCTGAGCAACTAGTTTAAACCTTAGCTTTCATTCTTTCCATAGCATTGACTTCTTGCGCTTCCCTAGCCAAACTGCCCAGAGGCTGGGATGACATCCACATTAGTCTGGGAGTCTTTGGGGTTGCCCCTGCGTCCCTCACTCCTGTGCTAAAGAAGTCGACCATTGCTGTGTTTGTGCTTATCTGCTTTTTTTTGAGGTTGCTGTTCTTAAAGGCAGACATTGCCAGACATCAGTAATTAATTGCCTCTCACTGTTTTAACCAGAATTTTTCCAGCTCTAGTGGAGCTTGGCAAAAATTTGCTGTGAAGAAATACCTGCTTCAAGGTCAGATTGTGGCTGCCCCCTGTGCAAGGCATCAGCTTCCCCCGTCATTCCCCAAGCAGCCTCTCTTCCTTGGCTCAGTGATCCTGACCTAAAATCATTTGGACTGATTGCAAAGCTGGGATTCAAATCCCATAAGATGGTTGTGATATCCCCTTTTCATTAACACAATATAGCAACAGCTTCATTGCAAAATGCTGAAATACTATGAGGATAAGTCTCACATAATTGGAAAGATTGTCTTTTGCCACTTGGATTACCTTTGTGAGGCTGGACAGATTCACCTCTATGTGCCTCATGTTTCCTTATGTCAGGAGTGTTTTAGAAGTTAGGATCATAATTTTGTTCTAAGGCCCTACTTCAATGGAGAGGGAAACAGATCTTTTGGAGCCTCTTCAAAGGTAATGAAGATGAAACAAGGCCCAGTGGAAGCTAAGGCTAGTGGAACTTGGTTTCACCCATAATCGGGCAGATTTGAGATATGGCCCTGGGGACTCCAGGCAATTTCCTAAAGTTTTGTCTGCTAGTAAGTGAAGAGAAATACAGTGGAAACCTAAGGAGTTTCTTAGAGTTCTTCCTAACCACTTGGGAGTAATGGCCCAGAAGGAGTTATTAGCTGAGCCCTTCTGCTTGTTGGAGGGAAAGGAATAGTTGTTTCCTCCCATTTCTAAACTTAAGAGGAAAGAAATCCCATAGAGCAGATTGGCAGATATAACTGGCTTTATTTTTTCCCCATTTCTAGCTCTTGTGACAGCAATAAAAGGGTTTGTGAATTGTGATATGTACCAAACTGAAGAGAATTTTAAGATTCTGTAGTATTTCAGCTTCCATCATTTCAAGACCATAGGAATAATTCTTTTCAAGGGCTGTGGCTTAATTTTTTTTTAGTTATTATTTTTTAGTTATTCAGAAGGAATATCTTCAGAATTAAAATATTGAATCTGACAAATTCTGCATATTCTGTATATGAATTATGGAAATTACATCCCATCAGAGTATGCATATTACCTGTAACTCTTTAGCTTAAAATATATTTGTAATGTGGCTTTCAACTCTGAGCGTGCTGTCCAATTGTGTTGCTTGAATGCATCTTTTTAACCTGTTTGTATCAAATGCTTTGTGATCAGAGCAGAAAGAGCGTTTTGGAACTAAGATTCACGAGTTGTATTCAAGGGATCCACTTCACTAATGAATGACAAGCAGAAGTTTTGGGATTTTTTTTTTTTATTTACTGCCTGAGTGATGGCTGTCAAATTCAAGTGTTGGGTATGTTTTTTTTTTTGGGGGGGGGGGGGGAATCCCTGGTCCCTGGGCTGGATGTGGACTGATGAGAGACCAGCCTAGTGGGTAAAAGACAAAGGCTTGCACTATGTTCTGCTTTATTCAGCTACGTACCAAGATGCGCTTTGAGCAATTTGGTTATGTCAAAACAGTGTACACGTATTTATCAATAATAAAGAGATCTCTTGAATGCCGAAACGGAGGACCCAACTGACCATCAGAAATGGCAACTCCGAGCCCTTAAAATTAACACCTTTTATACCCTTTCATTGCCAGGTGTTTCCAAGGTGGGGGTCACAAAAAATGTCATACCAGTAACCGTATGCAGACTCTTCCCACTAACAGTATCATAGGCTATAAACAACTATGGGTTATTGGGACAGATCACACATAGATGGTACCACCAGGCCTGTCTTTAATCTATAACAGTTTACACTTGGAGATGGTACACTCTATTGTTGAAGAATGTAAACAGTGTGGAGGGTACAGTTTGGCTAGTTACAGGGTGTTCATGAGACGCAGGCAGAGCTGGACTGCAATGCCTTCTGGGGCCGAACCAGAGTCTGTTCTTACTAGAATATAGGCCTTAGCATCTTCAGAGAGTATATTGAGAAGAACAGAAATTCTGGTGTCTCCATCTAAGCCAACATTCTGCCACAGATATAACTAGAATTACTTCGTAGCACTACAGGAACTGCAACATTTGTTCTTCTCTCTATGACCTTTGGAGCAAAACAGTATAAAGTTTAACTTGATTGAACTGTGCCCTTTGCTCATATCTCCATCAAACTCTTAAATCATACTAGAATTTTTTTTCCGTCACTTTCAGTTGCTAGCAGAGAGAAGAAAGAAATGGAGATGGCATGTGGGTGGTTGCCTAGCAACTGTGGAAACTGTGGGAGCTGATTTCCATAGTATCTTCATTCAGAATAGGTTTATTCTAGCCCAGAGTACTTAGCTACAATGGTTAGATAGATCCATGGTAGATAGGTCCATCAATGGCTACTAGCAGTGGTGAGTAAAGAGAGCCTCCATAGTCAGAGGCAGCAAAAACCCCTGAAACCCAGCGGTCGGAGAGAAGGCTTTGGCCTCTGTGACCTGTTTACTGGCCTTCTGGGGCAACTGATTGGCTGCTGTGTGAGACTGGTCTAGATGGACCACTGGTCTGATCCAGAAGAGCTCTTGTAGTGTTTTTAAAGATGTGGCAGTGATAACCTGTATGTATTTGGAAAGCTGACTTGCTTCTTGGTGTGTTCCTGCCTGCAGACTATGCTGAGTAGGTTACTAAACCTGTCAGGGATTCCTTTGTCTGGACCTTGCAATTTCGAGAGCCTAACTGGACCTTACCTTTGGCAACGTAGAAGCTGCCCACTGGCTCATGTGGCCACAAGCTGATACTATATCCAGGTGCCGCCTGTAATTCAGCCAGATCATGAAGCCTCATCCTTCAGTGTTACTGTACCAATTAGTGTGGCTGCTGGCATGGCAAGGAAGCCTTTCGACCAGTGCTTGCATAGGTTGCTGCTGTGCGATGGGGCTTCGCTTACCCACACAGAGCTGGGCTGGTTTTCAGCAGCTACATCGTCATGGTATTGTGTGAACTGGGCCTGAGGCCATCTGGCTGGAGGGAAAGAACATTTTGCAGTGTGAAGATCTGGGTCAAAATGATCAGCTTGCAAACTGACTAAGATGCAGGCTCTCCGATGTTTGTGTGGGTGGCGTGAAAAAGTGTTTGTGTGCAGGCTGAGCAATTGCTGTGGGCATGGAGGGCCCTTTACCCTTGATGTTTCTCCTGTACAGGTGTATGGGGGGGAGCGAGATGTCTGTACTGCCCTGTGTGAAGAAAACCAAGGCTTGCCCAGGTTCAAATTCCCACTCTGCCATGGAAGTTTGCTGGGTCACTTTGGGCCAGTCATGCACACTCTCAGCCTAACTAACCCTGCATGGTGGTTGTGAGGATAAAATGGAGGAGAGGATAACAATATAAGCTGCTTTGGCTCCTCATTGGGGAAGAAGGCAGGGTATAAATTGGAGTGCTTCTGTGGACAGAAGGGTTTCTGCCTCTGGAACAGAAATCTCCCCTCCCGCTGTAGCCCAAAATGCCCCCTGAAATGCTGCTCGTGGGAGAGAAGGGTCCCTGCTCCGCGGCTCTCCACCTCAGTGAATCCAAGCCCAAGACTCTCTCTTGCCAATTGTAAACTTGTCAGAAGGGCTTGCAACTGAGAGTTTCGCCGCCGGTAAAATAGATAGGCGTGAGATGCGGGTTTATCTGAACCAGTGTATAGCTGGGTAAGGAAACTGATTCATGTCATACCTTACCTAGAGTATTGTGTTCAGTTTTGGGCACCACAATTTAAGAAGGATATAGACATGCTGAAACGTGTCCAGAGGAGGGCAATGAAGATAGTGAGGGGTCTGGGGATAAAGTCCTACGAGGAAAGGTGGATATGTTTAACCTGGAGAGGAGAAGACTGAGGGGTGATATGATAACCATCTTCAAGTACTTGAAGGGCTGTCATATAGAGGATGGTGCAGAGTTGCTTCCTGTTTCCCCAGAACGGTGGTAGGCAAACTGAGGCTCTAGAGCCACATGCGGCTCTTTGGCCCCTTGAGTGTGGCTCTCCCGCTGTAGGCGCTGATGGCCTATTCCCTCCACTGTTCTCTATGGTGGGGAAAAAGTAACTTTTTTCCCACCATAGAGAACAATGGAGGAAATGGGGCAACCTGTTTGGGGGCCTGTAGAATTGGACCCCCTGGTTCAATGTTCCTGAAACATGGTGGATATCTTGGGGAGAGGCTCCAGCAGCTACCCTGCGATTCTGGAGCCTCTCCCTCAAACCCCCTCCCCTCCAGCCCCCAGAATACACCCTATGTTTTCACCATTGACTTCAGTGGCCCATAGGATATAATGGGGCCGAACTGCGGGAAGCCCCAGCAGCCCTCAGGCCGGAGCACCTGGAGCAGTCGTGGGAGGCGGATTGGCAAAAAACAAAACCAAAAGCGCAGGAACTCGAGAGTACTCCAGGAATGGAGCCGGTTCCTCTTCCACAGCCCAAAATGCGACCCACGAACCCTGAGTTTGCTTTTTCTCATTTGCGAGTCTGGCCTCTGCACTCCTTTAATGAGGCAGCCCTGAAGCTTGGGGCAGCGGGAGTTTCTCTGCACGCAGCTTGTGCGGCTGGCTGAGTGCCTCTTCTGCTTGCCCACCTCTCGCCTCTGCAACTCATCTTCTGCCAGGCATGGAGGAGCCCAGCTCGCCTAGGCTTCTTGCCTCCTGCTGCCTTGGCCCTCTGGTGCACGGGTGAGTCCCCAAAGTTTGACTCTTCCTCTACAAGTCTCTAGCGCTGGAGGTATTCGCCTCCTTCCCTCCTGCCTGCTATGGCTGCATAATTGTGAGAGATTTCTTAACATAGTGTTCCTGCCAGGGAAGCTGGGGACCCTGCCCATGAGTCTCCATTTCATCCTCACAACAACCCTGTGGGGTAGGTTAGGTAGAGAAGGGGAGATTTGGCCCGGGGTCACTCAGCCAGCAGAGTGAGAATACAAACCTGGGTCTCCCCACATCAATCCGCAACTCTGGCCACTGTGCAGTGCTGCCTCTACTGATCTGTAATGTTCCAGAGGTGTTGTAATGTAATACTCAGTTTCTCAAACGAGTGTATGCCTGTCTGTTGGTCCACTTAGGAGTCTTGATCCTGGTTGTGTGGTGGGCTAGTTGTGGCAAATGGTAGGGAAGCTCAGTATTTCTGTATACAGTTGTAGGGGCTTTATTGCAATGTGCTATGGCCTGATATTATGTTCTTATTCCAGTGTGGGATGTGTGTGGGGCAATGGAAGCTGAGTGATAGGGTCTCTCCAAGTGATTGCCAGAAGTGAGATGCGTCCTGGTCTTGTGTCTTACAGATAATCTTACAAATAGTCCTTTGCATTTATATCATGCTTTCAACTTTAAAAGGATCATAATGCTGTATTGTGAACTTAATCAAGCTTGCGTTCAGGGACACTGAACCTCTTAATATGAAATGCTGTTGAGAGAATGGGGGAGGGCAAACAGCTCTTTGAGCTTCCAGAGGCCTCTGGAAGGCTGCAGTTGGGAACAGAATGCTAGCTGCTAGCTAAGAACCTTGAATCTGGTCCAGCGAGGCCATACATATTGATGCTCTCTGGTGTGTGCCTAAAATTAAAAACAACATACAAACCTGACTTACCCAAACTTTCCAAGGAGATGCAAGGCCATTGTTCACATTAGTGTTTGTCAGTCATTGTCATGATTTAATGTTATAGATACTCTGGACATATAGAGAGGATGAACGAAAGGAGATGAAACAAGTATACAAGACGAGTGGATGGGAGAGTTGGAAGGGGTCGACCTCAGCGAACGTACCTCAATCAGACTGAGGACATTCTTAGCAAAGGCCAGTTTAGGAGTACCCTAATTAAGTTAATAACAATGTACCTACCTATATAGTTTAAGTTTTAAAAATTTGGCTCTCAAAATAAATTTCAATCGTTGTACTGTTGATATTTGGCTCTCTTGACTAATGAGTTTGCCCACCACTCCCCCAGAAGGTCGGATCAGAACCAACGGGTTGAAATTAAATCAGAAGAGTTTTCAGCTAAACATTAGGAAGAACTTCCTGACAGAGCAGTTCCTCAATGGAACAGGCTTCCTCGGGAGGTGATGGGCTCTTCTTCTTTGGAGGCTTTTAGACAGAGGCTAGATGGCCATCTGACAGCAATGCTGACCATGTGAACCTAGGCAGATCATGAGAGGGAGGGCAGGAAGGGTTGTATCAGTGCTTATTTTTCGTGGCCCTTTCTTACACGCCCAGGGAAATGCTAATTGCCACTTTGGGGTGAGGAAGCAATTTTTCTCTAGGCCAGTTTGGCCAGGGATCCTGGAGGTTTTTTGTCATCTTCTGGGCATGGAACAGGGGTCACTGAGGGTGTGGAGGGGGAGGCATTGTGCAAGGGGTTGGACTAGATGACCCTGGAGGTCCCTTCCAACTCTGTGATTCTTTGTAATGACCCTGAGATGTTCTAAATAGCTCAGTATGGGTGACTCCCTGTGTTCAGATGAGGTGAACAGGCTTCAGATCTTCTCTTCCCAGATCGGTTCCTATTGTTGAGTAATTGCCAAGCTAGTGTTTCAGAGTAGTCCCCATGGTGACTGATAAGGTGACTGTGGCGGGAGTTCTGGCACGTTCAAGTTGCTACGTGATTATTTTAATTAAAACATGAATACTAGAATGTGTGGGTTCCCCCCACCCCCCGTTTCTTTCAAAACTCCTAGGGTTCTCTTGTGCAGCATTTTCATGTCTGATTTGTAATGTGAATGTAAAACTTACATTGGTTAGAATGTACGGATTT